>NC_061511.1:4883726-4918464 GCF_022539505.1 Lolium rigidum | reverse complement strand
AATTATCTGTTGTTTACAACTTAATACTGGAGGGGGTGCGGATGCTAACCCAAAGGTGGATTATTTAGGCATAGATGCATGCTGGATAGCGGTCTATGTACTTTGTCGTAATGCCCTGATTAAATCTCATAGTAATCATCATTGATATGTATTGAATCTTTATTTGTCAATTGCCCACCTGTAATTTGTTCACCCGACGATGCTAGTTATCTTATTGGAGAGACACCACTAGTGAACCGTGGACCCCGGTCCATTCTTTTACATCTGAATACAATCTATCGCAATCATTGTTCTTACTTGTTCTTTGCAAACAAACACCATCTTCCACTCGATACGTTTAATCCTTTGTTTTCAAGCAAGTCCGGTGAGATTGACAACCTCACCGTTACGTTGGGGCAAAGTATCTTGATTGTGTTGTGCGGGTTCCACGTTGGCGCCGGTTCCACTGGTGTTACGCCGCACTACACTCCTCCACCAACAACCTTCACGTGCTTCTTGGCTCCTACTGGTTCGATAACCTTGGTTTCATACTGAGGGAAACTTGCTTCTATACGCATCATACCTTCCACTTGGGGTTCCCAACGGACGTGTGCTTCGCGCGTATCAACTAGCAGTACCAGAAGAAGCCCCAATTATTGAGTCTTCAATGAGAAAGGAAACACACTTATAGCATTGGAATAAATCATAAAACTAAAGTAAGAAGCCATGGTTCAGAGACAAACACTAATGGATTCCAGGAAGAATCTAGACAAGGGATATATTCAATTATATCTAGTAAGATCACCACGGAGTTCGAGACAAGTCGTAGTCTGCACAAGTCAGATCCACACTCCGGAAACGTGAGAGAGTTCAAACTTCGAGGACGAAGTTTAGTTTAAGGGGTAGAGACTGTAATATCCCGGGATTTGGGGTTACAAAAATAGAGGAAATAGATGTGCGCATTGTATTCATGCATAGAAAATCCGAGGAATTTTCGCGCTTTAAAGTAAAAGCAGATCACGATGAATCGAAGTTTCACTTGACCTTGGTGGAATTGAAGTAGCTCATCAAGTCAAGCGCTATAAACCTCAATGTGACTTTGTTAAAACCTTGTTTTGGGTAGAGATAATTTGATCTAAGGGGTTAGATCAAATGGAACTAATAATCAACACCACACCACTTTACTCATTGATAAATTGCTTGATCTTATAAAAGATTATAAAATGGTAATCCTTGTCATTACATATGAACACCTATTCAATTGCAAATCAAGTAACAATAAAATGGAGAAACCATTCTAGACTTATCTTTTCCATGTCTTAAACTAATCCTTGATCCTACCATGAACCTCATGGGATTCATTTTACTTCATTCTTGGAATCATGACAAGGAGATAAACCCTAGGAATATATATTCTTCTCTATTACATATTATTATACATCAAACCTAGAGATGTGAGAGTTCTATGTATTTAGTAGAGAAGCAGTGACAAACTTTGAGCTAAACCTTGGATATACATCCTTGTGTTCAAGTCATCATCTTTAAGAAGAACCCTAGGATCTTATTCAAGACATTCCCTAGAGAGAGAACCCAACTATCTTAAACATAGATATTGATGATCACATCAACCTCTATGGAGCCTAACCTTAGGTTAGTATTGAAGTCCTTCCCAAATGGGAGAGACCACTCATATTAGTCTTAGCTTTACCTATTTTAAGAATAAAGGACAACCATTGAATTAGAGTCTTAGGAGTACACCATACCCTAGAATAAACCATTCCTATATAAGGGAGCTCAAGCTATGGTGTTACACTCAAGATAGTTGAGGCAACACTTGGATTTGAGGGAGAGACCTATCCATATATCAAAATGGTTAAACCATCATTCCTTGAGAGAACTCTAAGTAATTATCTCATGCATTCTCCTGGAATATAAACTATTGAGGTAACCACAGCTATGTTCATCCAAGCAAATATAATAGAAGTACTATACCCTAAATGATCAACACAATACAGGATCTTATAGGTGAGAAACCTAGTTCATGAGATATACTTTAGGAAGCCAAACCTTTGATCACTACAAATTGGGTAATGATCATATACTCTAAGAATGGAGAGTAGAAGTCATTAAGAATAAATTGATCATGTATAATGCATGATCATGCTTTGGAGAAATAGAAGCATAAGTCATAAGTTAAACTTATATCATAAGCAGAATCTTACCACATCCATATTCCACTATTTCTTCAATTAAAGAACCTAAGAAAACCTTAGAGTCAGACTCTATACTTTATTTGGTGAGAAACCATTCATCCATATAACCAAAGTTAACTATAAAAAGAACTATAACAACTTTAGTTACTATAACAATAGATTATGGATAAAATAGAATTCTATTTGTATAATATAAAACCAACTCTCAAGTCCTTAATAACTAAAGGAGAACATCAACTCTTAAGTAAGTACCCATATTATCATGGTTAGGGGAAACTAAACCCTAGCACATGCAATATGGTGTCACACCATATCTATAACCTAGAATTATGCCCTAAACCTAGCTTGTGTATCACTTGGGTGATCACAACTAAAACCTTAGCCACAATCAAATTCTAAACCATGTGCCATTAGGAAAATATAATCATAACCCTAGAATTGCTCACTAGTTAAAGCTCATGCTTAAATTTGGAGCTTAAGAATAACCTAGTGCTAAACCATATGATTAAACCATGGTAGTGATCAACCACCTATCATTATAATTAAGACCAAACCATGATGAGAGTAGAATTACCCTAGGTATTTCAAGGTGTTATTGAGTATAATTCTAGTGCTACCCTTGAAATAGGGTTATACTAAAACTTACAAGACCTTAACAAATCAGTGGTCCCATAAGATCATATGCAAGGGATCAAATTCTCAGCTAAGAGATTAAGTACTTAGAAAGACTTATGCACATGAGATCATATCATTAAGTTCCTTGTTTAATAGAACTCCATAAACAAACATTACTTGGTAACTTGTTTCTTGCAAAGCAATACTAAATAAAACAAGATATATCACTAAGTAAGAAAACTACCAATTGGAAAACAATTTGAATATTCCCAAAGATAATATTCAAATTCATGTCCATAGGGGTATTGAAATTCAAATACCAATAGTAATAATTAAACCAATGTTATGGTGCCATATTAAATTTGCAAATACACCCCTCAAGACCTTGCAATATCTTGAACCAATCCTTATATGAATTAAATGAGCAATACCTGCAAGATAGAAAGTAATTAAAATCTGCATTCAAAACAGAATTTAAAACAAGAAAGAAAAAAGAAAAACAAAAATAAATTAAAAAGAAGAAAGAACTTACCTGGCAGACCCGAGCAGCCCAGCAGAAGCCTGCCCAGCAGCCCAACACCAAGGCCCAAGGCCAGCCCAATACCCCTTCGTCTCTAAATATCGAGGACGAACTCGTCCTCATCCTCTTCCTCAGATGGAGGACAGCACAAAGACGTGCCTCCCTTCTCCTCGGCGCTGGCAGCTCCTCCTCGCTCGGCGTCGTGACGAGGCACTCCCTGGCGCCATATAAAAGCTCGAGGACGAACCCTAGCTCATTTTGTTCCTCCTCTGCTTCAATTCTCCCCATACCGAAACCCTGGCTCCGCCAGTCTCCATTACCGTCGGCGACAGAAGCCTCCCCGAGCCAAGCCGAGCACACCGGCGTGATCACCGTCCTCGACAAGGTCAGCCCACACAAGGAATTAAGCCGCCGCGTCCTAAATCGACGCCGACGACATCATCTCTCCGACGACCGGAGCCATCAATTCCGGCGAACCAGGCCAGCTCCGACCTCGCCGTCAAGCCCTGCGTGCTCCTGGTGAGCTCCTGCACCTCGCAGTATCCCTAGCTCACTCAATCATGCGCTGTAGTGGCGTCGCGCCCTTCACCTGCGAGCACCGCCGCTCGGTCTCGCCGTCGATGCTTGCTCCGCCAACCAAATAGGGGCAGCGCTGGTTCCGTTGCACTCACCGCGATGCTCTGAGTCTAGTGGTCTTGGTAGTTCGTCCGCGCGAGCCCTGGATCGGCGGCGATCGCCGATTCCCGCCGGCCACCGTGAGCTCCTGGACATGGTTTCAATTTTGACCAGTCCACGCTCACGTGGCAGTCCACGTGGACCACTGGCCCACTGGTCAGTCTCTGCGTGTAGGTTAGCCCGGGTGCGTTTAGCATTTCCTTTTTGTTTTAATCCAAATCCAATAATCTCTCCAACTTTAAATAAATCTAGAAAATTCATAAAAGCTCAGAAAAATAAATATAAGATATCAAAATGCTTATAAAAGTGAACTCTATCCAATAAAAATATAAAATGAAATTTATATTTTTAATAAAAATTCAATTATTTAATACTTGTTATTTAAGCCTTATTTCTTTAATTCTAAATTAAATAAAAAATTCAATAATTAGGAAAAAAATCCAAATTAAATAGAAACTAGTAAATAAATAAAGAAAACATTAAAACTAATTTTCTTTATTAATTATTTTGTGAAATCTTCATTAGAAAGATTAAACCCTGATTAATAATTACCTTAATTATTAATTATCCAAAAATAACAAAATGGCAAATTCAATATTGTTTTCATTTCAAAATTATTTATAACTTCAACCCTGTAGTGAAGTTATTAATTCAAGAACTTTAGGGTAATTAGAAAGCCCTAGTTCCATAAGGAAGAAAATTAGAAAATCATCATTCTATGTAAAACCCTAATTTAATTATTAACCAAAACCTAGCTCCATTACTTCATATGAACCCTAAATGGTTTCCAAACCTAAACCCAAGTTCACATGTGATCATGTTACTTCAATAATAGTCATATAACCATAGTAGCAACTAAATATTTGCCATGACTACATCAAATGTAAAACCCTATCACAAGCAAATTAGTATTCCATGTATGCATACCATTCAACCAAGATGATCAAATAGGATCCACCAAGTCTGAACCCTAGTTCCTATCATCCCAATTATTATTAACCTTAACAATCCATATTTAGTATCATACCATTGTGATGAACCCTAGTAGCAACCATATCAATTATTTAGCATTACATAACTATATTCCACTAAACCCTACTAGTGTTGGATACTTATGAACCATCCTATTTAGGAACTAATTATTACTTACCTATGGGATCCAATAGCAAAACCTTGTACCTATAAACCCTAATTGCAATACTTCTTTTTATTTAAAGAAGTATGTTCTTCAAAAGTTATTCTTTTGAAGTAAATAGAGAATCAACATCAACCCTACTTATAAATACCTACAAACCCTAGCTAGCTATCCCCAACAAGATGAACCAACATTGATAGCAATCATGTATAAATAATTTCTTAGGAAGCCTAGGCCTAACTCAGCCTTACAAGCCCTAGGTGTTGATGAATCCAACATTATTGGGATCCATCTAATCCTTACCCTGGAAACTAGTTTAAAACCATAGTAAACCCTAGAACCCACAACCCAAATAGTTATACTTGTTATTTATTAAAGAACATGTTCTTCAAAAGTTATTCTTTTGAATTATATAATAAGTAATCATCAACCATGCACTATAGGACTTAAAATTGACAACTGCTCTTTACTTATTATATAACTATTATCCCTTGGTGTGTATGATTGTTACTATGCATTTTACCACTTGCTTATGATTCTAAAACAACACAACCCTGAATAAGAACCTTGTTTGTGAATCACTCTAAAAGTGCAACACACCCTGAACTAATCATTACCACTCACTATTCCTAAATCATCGGGGTTAGGTCACGCTTAGAATGATTGCATCTCATACTTATGCATTATTGCATCTTTGCCAATCTTTTAAACATCGTCCTTACCGGACGATGATGCTATTTCAGAATTTGGAGTTATTGCGTATTGAAGACCTTGCCTGCGTAATCTTACAGTCAAGAAAGGCAAGTTCATCGCTTGCTCATGCCATTTGAGTATTTTTATCAAATTACTTGCAAAGTACTATGTTTATCACTATTGCATAAAAAGCAAAACCACTATTTTCATAACTATGAATATGACTATGTGGTGGGCAATGGAACCATGGATTGTGTGATATGGTGGAGGTTCCATTGCAAGGGTTTATATCCATCTAGGATTAAACAACAAATGTCGTCCAGTGATTCTTGTGCCGTAATAACCGTGTTCACCATAAGATCTGGAATGGGACAGTATAGTCAATTGTATTTCCACCTCTTGTACATCAACGGACGCGCTTTACCGTAGACACTTGTATCTGTCGGGGGCAAGAGGTAGGCTGGGGAAGCCAACAAAGTCCCCACGGCATTGTCCGTAGACACTTGTCGCCCGAAGAGCAAGCGGTGGGCTGGGGAAGCCAAAAGTTCCCCACGGTTATTGTGGTCTATGATGGGTTGCAGCTACCGGCGAAGGAGTTTATGGTAAGAGCCCAGAACTGTTGTCGTGGTCGGGGTCCACCCTAAAATGGGAATAATGGGACCGACGAGGACCCAGGGTCGGGGTATGCAACAAAGGGTGGGTGTGCGAGGTAGCGGAGGAATATGATTGGCTATGACCTTATACCGGCCTCACACCAAAGGAAGTGTGGACGGGAAGATCACCCGGTTGGCACCAAGGTTAAGATCTCTTATGGGTAAAGCAACACACCTCTGGAGAGTGTAATGAATCGTGACCAGTCACTCCCTGTTCCGGGATATGGAACTACGAACTCTGCCGGAAAGGAACTCCATGAAGTTTCTAGTCAACCGGTGAAGGCTGACGGACATAGCTCTTCAGAATAAAAGCAACCTTTTGAAGAAATGTTTACAAAAACTTGCATTGCCTATGACTTTCTGGTCTATGGCTGTAGCTAGTGCATTAAACACCTCTTTCCTAAAATGAACTTGTTGAGTACGCTCGTACTCATACCACTCTTAAATCCCCTGCTTAGGTATGGAGGCATCAAAGGAGGATCTATAGTGCAACTCGAAGGCCGAGGAGTCAACAACTACTTCAAGAGACAGGAACATGTCAGGAGAGTCAGATACCACATTCAACAAGGAGAAAACCTAGAATAGCAATAGAAAGGAACTAGCTTCCTAAACCTAGCTCCTATTTAGCTAGAATCTATGCTTAGCCTCTATAGCTAGTTAAATACTCTACAAATAGAGTTCGTGATAGGATTAGACTACGAGTCGTTCTTCTGGAGCTTATTTGCAGATTTACCTCATTGTAAAGTAGGAGGCTGTGTTGATCTTCTGTAATAGAGTCAATAAGTAATTCTATAGACATGCCTTGGACCCGCATATGTTTCTGTTGTACCACTCTAAGCGATGTAATACTAGTGGAACGGTGTTTCATTGGTGTTATGTCAGACTTGCATACTATACCATGCAGTGGTATGCCGGGTCACCACACACTTGGACGAGCCGCACAAGAGGGAGCTGCTCGTGGGACGACGACAATGAGGAAGTAGTACGACTACACTGCCCCGACATGCTTCATCGAGTTCTGCAACTGCACGTCTAGTGGTAATCATGTGATCTATGACTACAACTATCCTTGTTTACATGGTTGAAAATTTGTTTTGCGATAGAGTAGCCTACCCGTACCCCTTCACCTGTACTGTACATGCTCTATTTTCATACTGATTTTGATAAAATTCTCACATACTCACTTTTGAGATTGCAACAGACTGATCCAACGCCTTTCTCACATCAAGATTCACCCGCGCACGAACGAAATTGCCCATACCTTTGACATCAATTTCATCAGACAACACCTTCCCCACCTTTTTCTCAGTGAGGTTTTTGATCAAGCCGTCATTCCTATACCCAACGGACAACTTGTGAATCTGCATCCATGTTGCGAAGGAATTTAGATCTGTTAGATATATAATTGTATATTGTATTTTCCCCACCTGTTAGGGGGTTTCCTGCATATTAGCACATCTGTACATGTATATATATGTGGCCTTTGGCCCTCATGGAATACAATCTGTCTATTCCTAACATGGTATCACAGCTAAGTTAGCTTCTCTCCTCGAGCCGTAGCCGCTGCCCGCCCCGGTTTTCTGCCGCCGCGTCCGGCCGCCGCTGCCTCCGTCCGCTTCCGCCTCGCCTCCGTCCGCGCCTCGATCCCGCGCGTGCACCAGCGCCCCGCAGCCACAGAGCTGGCCTTTTCCTTCGTCTAGCGATACTTCTCGGAAACCTAGCTCGCGCCGTCACGATCGGCCGATTATCCCGTCGATCACGATCAACGCGGTTCAGAAACAATTTCTCCAGGAAGGTCACGATCAGTCCCAGCTGAGAAGTCTACGTCCAAGCTGCCGATCTCACGACTTGTCCCAGCAATCGTTGTTCCAGCCGCCGGTTACGATCGGTACGTCCAGAAGCTTTCGTTCAGGCTGCTGATTACGATCGATCCAGCAAGCCTCGTCCAAGCCGCCAGTTAAGATCGGGTTCAGAAAACTTCGTTCGAGCCATCGATCGAGCTCGAGCGCTGCCAGGGCACCGCCGCCGCCGGGAATCACTTGCCGTCGCCGCCAATCGGCCGCCAAAAAAAAATTTGTCGTCGGCTGTTGTTACCCGATGTCTTCTTCCGCTGATCCCGCCTTATCTTTGGACCACCCTTCGGTACTTGGTATTTGTCCGCTGCCTCATGTATGACGGCTAGCCATTCTTCGTCGCCGTTTGCGGCCTCTTCACGCGGCTCTGACCGCACTTCGCCGATTTTGTCTCCCTCGGCCTGCCGCTCTACATCGACTTTTGCGGTCTCTTCACGCGGCTCTGCCCGTGCTTCGCCGACTTCGTCTACGTCGGTCTGCCGCTCTACATCGACTTTCGCGGCCTCTTCACGTGGTTATGACCGCGCTTTGCCGACTCTGTCTTCATCGGCGTGTTGCTCTCCGTCGCCCCCTTTGGTGGCCTCTCGTGCGTGTGGGTGATAGCTCCTCGTCGGCACCTGATTGTACGTCGACCTCTCCGGCCGCGCCCTCTCTGCGCATGAGATAGCGCAGCTTCACCGCTCGCTTGATGCTTGGGATTCCAGCTTACGTCGGCAGCCTCGCGGTCCGAGTCTCCGCCCTCGTCCTCATTGCACCTACCGTGGCAAGGTTGGCCACACTTCCTCCACCTGCCGGACGCGGGATCCCGGCTTACGTCGGCGAGTTCCCGGGATCGTCGGCGGGCTCGCTCTTCGGGATCTTCTGCGGTTGCACTCTCCGATCGGGACATTCTCGGGGTCTTCGTGGTCCGCTCGCTACTACGGACTCTTCCTCGCCGGGCGCCGCTGGTTCCGTGGTCGGCTCTTCCGCACTGCGCGACTACCACTTTCTACACGGTCGGGTACGTCCCCGTGGTATCCGGATTCCGGAGCTTCCTTTCATATGACCTCCGAGTCTTCTATTCTGTCTGTCGTTCGGTCTCTTATTTCTCCTCGTCCGTGTTGTCACGGCTGATGGTACCTCTATTCCTGTTTCTAGTAGAGGCACCCTTTCTACTCCCTCTTTCTCTCGTCCCCGATGTTTCTCATGTTCCTCGCCTTCAGATGAACCTTTTCTCTGCTAGCCAGCTCACCGATTCTGGTTGTCGCGTCATTCTTGACGTTGAGTCTTGTGTGGTTCAGGATCGTCGCACACATGCCCTGGTTGGAGCTGGCCCTCGTAGCCGTAAGTCTCCGGGGCTTTGGGAGTTAGACTGGCATCGTGTTCCTTCCGCTGCCACTCCGTCTGCCAGTTCTCCTCCGGTTGTTGCCTCTGTCACCGGCTCTTTTCAGCAGTGGCATCATTGTCTTGGTCACCTTTGTGACTCTCGCCTGTCGTCTTTGGTTCATCGTGGCCTTCGGGGTCCGTCTGCGGAGATGGTTCGTTACACTGTCAGGGTTGTAGGTTAGGCAAACAGATTCAGCTTCCCTATCCTACTAGTGTGTCTGTCTCTCAGCGACCGTTCGATTTAGTCGATTCAGATGTTTGGGGTCCAGCTCCCTTCGCTTCGAAGGGGGGCCATCGATACTATATCTTATTCATTGATGATTTTTCACGGTACACCTGGGTGTTTTTCATGCGCTCTCGCAGTGAGGTGCTCTCTATTTATCAGCGTTTTGCGGCTATGGTCCGCACTCAGTATTCCTCACCCATTCGCGTGTTCCGTGCTGATTCTGCTGGTGAGTATATCTCCCAGCACCTTCATGGTGTCCTTGCTGAGGAGGGCGCCCTCGCTCAGTTTTCTTGTCCTGGCGCGCATGCTCAAAATGGCGTCGCCGAGCGTAAGCATCGTCATCTTCTTGAGACTACCCGTGCTATGATGATTGCTTCTTCTCTTCCGCCACATTTCTGGGCTGAGGCTGTCGCTACGTCGGCCCACCTCATTAACATTCAGCCTTCTGCTGCTCTGCTGAGGTGGCATTCCTCTCGAGCGTCTCTCTGGTGTTTCTCCAGACTACTCGACTCTCCGTTCATTTGGTTGCGTCTGCTATGTCCTTCTGCCTCCTCGCGAACGCACCAAACTGACCGCTCAGTCTGTTGAGTGTGTTTTTCTTGGATATAGTGATGAGCATAAGGGTTATCGCTGTTGGGACCCCGTTGGTCGTCGGATGCGTATCTCTCGTGATGTCACGTTTGATGAGACGCGTCCCTTCTATCCTCGTCCCACCTCTGGTACTTACCCGGTGGATAATCTCTATTTTCTTCTTTTTCCTGATGCACTTCCTGCTGTCCCTTCTCCTCCACTTATTACCTCTGATGCGCCCCCTTCTACTTCGGCGCCATCCTCTCCTCCGTCTAGTTCCCCTAGTTCTCCTCGTTCTCCGGCTTCTCCGGCTTCTCCTGCTCCTTTTTCTTCCTCCTCTGATGAGTCATCTTCCGCTGATGAGCTTCCCTCTTCACGGCCTGTTCGTCAGCGTCGTGCTCCAGACCGTTACTCTCCTAGTCACTATGGTCTCTCTGTCGTCTCTGAGCCGACTTCTTATCGGGATGCATCGCGCCATCCTGAATGGCAGCTTGCCATGGCTGAGGAGATTGCTGCGCTTGAGCGCACTGGCACCTGGGATCTTATTTCTCTCCTTCTGGTGTCCGTCCTATCGCGTGTAAGTGGGTCTATAAAATTAAGACTCGCTCTGACGGTTCTCTTGAGCGCTATAAAGCGCGTCTTGTGGCTCGTGGCTTTCAGCAGGAGCACGACCGTGACTATGATGAGACTTTTGCCCCTGTGGCTCACATGACCACTGTGCGTACTCTTCTTGCTGACGCTGGTCTGTGTCCCAGCTTGATGTTCAGAACGCTTTTCTTAATGGCGAGTTGACTGAGGAGGTTTATATGCAGCCTCCTCCTGGGTATTCTGATCAACATACTCTAAGTCAGCTAAACCATCATACTTCTCTAAGCATACAATGTTCTGCCTAAATCCAATGTCCCCCTTTCTGGACTTTGATCCAATCTCCGAAGCAAAACCACTGAACCATAAATAAATTCTCTTCTATATTTTGAAACTTGATCTCTTTTGCCGGGCTCCAAGCCACTTTCATATGTTGTAAGGTTTGAGGAGAGAAAAAAAATCTAGTTATGAACTCTAGCCAAAGCCATCCACTTGATACCTCCCTTCGGTGTTGTTTCTTCCTCTTCGAACACAAAATCCTCAAGCTCTTCATCCTCAATTCCAAGCCGTTGCAGCATATCATCAATTCCTTGAGCCTTCTTTGTCCCTGGTCTGCTGGGTTTGTCCACCGACCTTGTCGCCGGACTAGCCATCCTGATCCAATTTCCAAACACTAAAAACCCTAAAAAATTTATGGAAACTGATTGATCTTTGTTCACAGATGAATTATCGTTGTTCTCATCTTCACATTAGAGCAAAACAATAGTGTAGTTGGCAGCCGGCTATAACAGTTTGCCACATCATTTATAGTCAACTTATATCTAGGATGTACAATAGTAAGCTATAAAAGTGTAGCGCTTTTGCAATACATGACCCACATTTTAGTCTCACATAGTGTCTAGGAGCACGTGCTAGAGCTAGCTATAAGAGATAAAATATTATAAGTTTGCTTAGTTGGAGAAGAGAGATTAGAAGAGAGAATGGAAGTGGACTCTTATGCAATAGCCAGCTCTAGCACGTGCTCCTATGCACTATGTGAGACTAAAATGTGGGCTATATATTGTAAAAGTACTACATTTTTATGGCTTACTATTGTACATGTTAGCTATAAGTTGACTATAAATGATGTGTCATTCTGTTATAGTCGGCTGCCGGCTACACTATTGTTCTTGCTCTAAGAGCTCACTTCCATTTTCTCTACTAATCTCTCTCCTCCAACTAACAAATTTATAATATATTATTTTTTATAGCTAGTTGATTGAATTTTATTGTACGTGCTCTTACATCATTGGCTTTTCTGCACTAGGCTGTTTATCCTTTCTCACTCCCTGACCATATGGGTCCACCACTCCCCACTGTCTCGAACCTCGGCTTCCACGCATTAAAAAATGGGGAGCTTCCGCCACGCTGCTCCACTCCACTTGACTTCCGCCGCTCCCAAACCCCCAAAACCCTCGCCGTTCTCCCCAAATCGCACTCTTCTCCTCCCCCAGACCTAGGGTTCCGGCGAGCCCCCGCTCCAATGTCGGGCGGCGGCGGCGACGAGTACAAGCGCGAGGAGTCGGTGGTCCTCATTGTCATCGTCTCCCTCGCCGCGCTCTCGCTGCTCTCCCTCATCGCCGCCTTCGCCTACTACTGCTACATCACCCGCAAGGTCTCCCGCCGCCTCAACTCGCACCAGCTCCCCAAGCGCCCCTCCTCCCCTGCCCCGCTGCCGCCTCCCGTGATCCCGCCGCAGGGGAAGGAGAGCCCCTCCAGCAACTCCGCCAGCGACGGGGCCGCGGCGGGGGCGCTCGTGGTGGCCGCGGAGAGGGGCGTGCAGGTGTTCGGCTACAGGCAGCTCCACGCCGCGACGGGGGGCTTCGGCCGCGCGCATATGGTGGGGCAGGGCAGCTTCGGGGCCGTCTACCGCGGCCTCCTCCCCGACGGAAGGAAGGTGGCGGTCAAGCTCATGGATCGCCCCGGGAAACAGGGCGAGGAGGAGTTCGATATGGAGGTGAGTCTGGTGCTCTGCTCTGGGTGGTATACCGTTGTAGTGCTACAAAACTACAAATCCTGCATTTCGAGTGCCTAATGGTAAATGCGGGTGTTCTCTTGTGCCTGGAGTTGGGCCTGCCACAGAGTTTACAGCCACTTGGTAGCTTATTTCGGTTGGTAAATGCTAGTTATTCGAGTGGTCATTCCACAATGGTCAAGTTTGTGTAGTCCAATGGAGACATCGGGGAGTTTGCTGAGCGGAAATGGGGTTGCTGTGCAGTTTATTATTTTAGCTGGCCCCTTGTGAAAAACCTTTCTGAAAATGAAGTAGCTGCTTGTTTGCTGCGTAAAACTTTGCATTTGTGATGTTCGGCTGTGAAGGACTGATGTGCTTTCAGTTCTGCTGGATTATTGGGGATTTTGGGTGTGATTTGTCTGGATGTTATCACCAATTTGGCAGTTTTTGGCTTTGTTGGCCCCAAACTAGATACATGAAACCCTTAGTCACTAAAACTTGAATATTTGTAGTCTTGATTGCATGGTGGCCTCTAATGTTTTCAATTTGAGCTGAAGGTTGCTTCTATTTAGCCTAATCAACTGATTTTTTTTCCGAAATGGCCCTAATCAACTGATGAGGGGTGTCAATAGTCAATTTTGATTTTTTTGATCTTTATTGTGAACTTGTGACCTTTTTGTAGGTTGAGCTGTTGAGTCGGCTTCGATCATCTTATTTGTTGGGCTTGATTGGCCATTGTTCCGAGGGTGGACACCGGCTACTGGTGTATGAGTTCATGGCCAATGGGTGTCTCCAGGAGCATCTTTACCCAAGTGGAGGTATGGCCATCTTTGTAACATCCCACTATGTATGTGCTTTGTCCACTTATACCAAATAGAATCAGAAGTTATTAAAGCGGTTTCATGTTGTTATGAAGTCCACACAGCATTGAGACACCAGCTCCTAGAGTTAGTTGGCCACTGGCTTGGGTTGGCAAAATCTTCTGATTCCACAGCTAGTGCATGTGGGGACCTAACTGGGTTACTTTTTGTAGGATTAATACTAGCAGTATTCGGCTGGGAGCTTTTTTTGTTGGTTGTGATACGTGTCCCAAGCCCCATGTATTAGTTTGAGGAAGGAAGCAGACATTTTTTTTTTGTTTTGCTGTAGAAGCAAAGCTTATATCTAACTGCAAGGAGGAGCAGTTAGCTTCAAGCTACAAAAGGCGGAATAAACATTACTATAAATTTGAGTCTTATGACTTTTCAGCGTTACATAAATGAATTTGGAAGTTAAATATTCATATTATGGCTAGAGACAGTGATAATACTTCTTTAGTATCATTGTTGTTGTTTGGTGTATGATTGTGGGTGAGAGATTATGGAGAACATTTCTCACAAGTGCTAATATAGGATACATTATTAACATGATGCTCCATATTACACCTTTAGAAGGATAGATGAGCAATATAGAGGTCTTTGGTTTTCAGGATCACCTCATCCATCATGGCTTAGTTGATCTATCTTGGGCTCCCTCAACATCGGTGACATGACCCAGTCCCACATTTTATATGCTTATATAGTACTAGGTAGCAATGGATGGGCCAACCATTCCTCAAACCGAACACCTTAATAATGAATAAATCATCTACCCAAAGTTTCATTCTGAATAAATCAAAGCACATTTCCAATATATGGAAATTAAGAAAGCAGAGTGGTCTTTCCAGTTTCCAGCACACATGCTGTCATTTTATACCCCAAATAAGTGTACCCTCGACCTCAAAAGCTGAGTAAAACGCCCTTCATTGCTCTTTCAACTGTTAAAGATTCTGAATCTTCACATGATCTAACCGAATCCGTGACTATGCCCTGAATCCAAATCATTCATGGTTTTTGAGGCACTAATGTATTCTGAACATCACATTTTATTGATAGAGTGTACTTTCTTCATTCACTGCCATTTGCTTTATGGTGACAATCATTCATTGACAAAGCCAAATGTTCTTTCAATTTCATGGCATTGAAGAAAACAAATCAGGAGATACATTTTTTTTGGTTTAATTGTGAGATCACCATTCACTAACATTCCTAGTAAAGAAAAGAGCGCAGATATACCAAAAAACCCATCGTCTTCTAAGTGTCCACATAAATATTTGTACTACGATCTAGGCTATTGATAAAGTGATTGATGTTTCTGGCTCTAGGTTGTTGTTTGATTGGTGAATGTCCTGGACCTCAGCAAGGTTGGTAGGTACCTAATGAATCTTTATCGAAAAAAGGTACCTAATGAATTATGGGTACAGTCTTATTAGTTATTAGTGTCCCACCTTTTGAGTGGCTTCTAGAGTCCACATGAAGCATTTGTTCCTGAGGTCCTATATCCCTCAGATTATTTCATGTGACTTTAAAAAAATCTAGATTAGAGCCATTCACCTCTTACAAGAGGAGAGTTAAATGTACTATCTAATATCTATGTTATTGTCTCGGTATAGTTGCTAAAGAACACATGCTGACCGTCTGTTTGTGTGAATCTATCTATTTAGTAGGAAGTATGAACTAGTATGGAAAACAGGTTTAGGTTTGAAAACCAAATTCTGTCTTCAAGCGACAACTTGCTTGTCCTATCCTGTAGCTTGCATCTTTTGTTACGAAAATATGGACCTTGTTCCGAATAAAAAACCATCCATTACAAAGATTAAAGTCGAATATCTGGTGTCTGGTTTGGGATTCACGCCATTATTTTAAACGGTCTTTGCAGTTTAGTCATGAAACCATTTAGTATGTATATGTATTTTGTAAAGGTGCCTTGTAGTTTCAAAGGAGCCTTCTATAGATGCTTGTTACCAAGTGAGGATATTTATAGATATCATTACTTAGGAAGCTGTAAGGTGAAATTTGTTATCAGTTGTTTGACATGCAGAAATGCACTACAGTCCCTGCTTTTCACTGGATCCCTATTCTTTCCATCCCTCCAAATTAATATTTTATTCCTCCATGCCATGAATGGTGACCATTTTGCCGCAATGGTACTCATTTATGCACCCTCCTCCAGGGCACAATGGTCAAATCAATGGCATGGAAGGAAGAAAATAGTGAAAACTGGTGGCTGGGAAGGCAAGGCACAGACTTGTTCAATGGCTTGTCCAATGTTAATAAGGAACTGGAGAGTTATTCAGTGGCATAGAGGGAATTTTCTGTACATCATATGCTTTTGCTTCGTCAGTATGTGTTTGACAGTATTAAGCACGCAGGTAGTTGGCATATTCTGAAATTTCCATTAATTAGATTGATATGGACGTGCGGAGTTGGTTAAAGTGTTCTCCTACCAGTTAATGTGATAGATTCATTTATCATGTTTTTCTCGTCGACTTATAGTGATGTAACCTTTCGATTTAGGTTCCTCTGGCGGCATCTCAAAATTGGACTGGCCTACAAGACTGAGAATAGCTCTTGAAGCAGCAAGGGGTCTTGAGTATCTTCATGAGCGTGTTAATCCACCTGTTATACACAGGGATTTCAAGAGCAGTAACATTCTCTTGGACAAGGACTTCCATGCAAGAGTCTCAGACTTCGGTTTAGCCAAGCTTGGATCTGATAGAGCTGGTGGTCATGTGTCAACTCGAGTTTTAGGCACGCAAGGCTATGTTGCACCAGAGTAAGACCAGATTCCTTTGATTTGCCCTCGAAAAAAAGTTGCCTTGATTTGCAGTCCTTCTGTTAAATTTTTACTCACGGACATGTTAAGTCCCCGTTTGGCATCAAAGTATTTTTTGAAGTATTCAGAGAATACTTCGGTTTCTGAAAATACTGAAGTATTAAATACTTTAACGTGTTTGGATCCAATAAATATTGTGGTTTTAAAACTGAAGTATTCTCCAAAACTTTTGCTTTTTAAAAGTATTGGGGAAAGAGGTCTGGCCCTCTTTTTTCAAAACAGAGAAAGGAGAAAAACTGTGGTATTTGTTAGCCAGACGCTGGGATACTTTGGTTTAGAAAATGAGCTACCAATATTAGATTTGATACTTGTATGTGCAACCCTTTTCTGTGGTTATACTGTCTAATATGCTGCACGTGCTATGATTTCTGTAGATATGCATTAACTGGGCATTTGACAACCAAATCAGATGTGTACAGTTATGGGGTTGTGCTTCTGGAGTTGCTTACTGGCAGGGTACCAGTTGATATGAAGAGGCCTCCCGGAGAAGGTGTTTTAGTTAACTGGGTAAGTGTAACATTAGCTGACAAATATAGTGTGACTTATGTGGATTTAATTTTAACTCTTTTGTTTTCAAGCATAATTTAACTGAATAATGTACCAATCTAGAAGAGGCAATGGAACACTGAGCTGTGGGATTTTTCGGTTGCAAAAGGTTTGAAGTGATTTCCAAGTGGGAAATGGAAATGTACTACTGTATATGTATTTGAATTTCTCTAAAAACTGTATGTGCCCTGCAATTGTATAGTTTCAGTCATGCTATTATTTTTCACATGCTCGTTAGTCATGACATCATGTATCTTACTTTGGATCCATCTGCCTCTTTCTTCTTGTACTTGGTAGGAAAAGGTCACAGTTTCATGATTTTTTTCTTCATATCTGAACATTACATACACCTAACCTGTCACTTGTTGCATTGATGCAGGCGTTACCTATGCTCACTGATCGAGAGAAAGTGGTGCAGATCTTGGATCCATCACTTGAAGGTCAATATTCATTGAAAGATGCTGTTCAAGTGGCTGCGATTGCCGCCATGTGTGTTCAGCCGGAGGCTGACTATAGGCCACTAATGGCTGATGTAGTCCAGTCGTTGGTTCCACTCGTCAAGAATCGTTCTACTTCTAAATCGTGCAACCCAAATGCCCAAGCACCCAGGCCACTCGACTAGGATATCAAGTTTCATGGTTGTCTTCTCTGGAACTTCTCATCTAGAGACCAACATGATCTGCTGAGATGGTGGGATCCGTATGCTTTTTGGCTGCTGGTGTTCTCGCTTTGGAAGGTGCATCCGCATGGTAAAGGAGGCACGTTTATAATATAAGCATGGATTTAGTATGATGGTCCTGAAAACTAGTCTTGAGTTTGAAGGGAACTTCTCAAGCCATGTGCAAATGATGGTGTTGGGTGGTGCGACTAGTACCTGTAGTTGTGGTCTTGTGGAAAGTTCATCACTAGATTGTAGTGTTGTTTTGAGCTGGCAAATTTCCATGTGCTACCTAATTTTATTTTGGCATGCTAGATCGCTAGGTGTTATGTTCAAAGTCTAAACTCTTAGGCTAATGACACTGATCTCGTTGTTGCTGTCCTTGTTACATCGTGTGTGTGTCTGTGTGTGTAATATATATTAAGTTTCTGGAATTTATACCAAGAATCCTTTCACCGGTTGAGTTCTGGGCAGTCAGTCCTACATAGGCAATCTGATTCGGAGGAAGTTTAATTTCTATCTTGTACTATGTGGTAATGGAAAGGCAGTGTGATTGTCTTTCTTGTTCAGGTGTACAGGAAGTTCCAAACACCAACTATTTCCTCTTGTTGCTGCAACAACCTGTCAGTTGTGCAATCTTCCGCCTTCCAAGGGGCGTTCTCATCAGATTCACATGATTAATGTGTTGATGATCGAAGTGGTTGATGCATCACATTTTTGTAGTTCAGCCTAGAAGTACCAGGGAACAGTTTGTTGGTCAGCTCTGTGAGTGATGAAACCTGAACAATTAGTTATTCCAGAAAAATATGCAGCACTAGTGTAGGCTAAAATTACCAGGGAGCCTACTGTATCAGTTGAGTGCAAGTGTCAGAAAGAGGTTGGTGGTATATATACTGTACTTTTAGTATGAGCTTCTCTGCCATTTGTTAAGATTGGGAGCTCTTTTATTCTTTCAGAAAGATAACACAGGTTAAAGAACAACCAATCGCCTTAACGGAAAAGAGCAATCGGTTTCGATTCTATAATCCACGCCAGTGTTATTGGAACAGATGATCCAACTGTCCAAAAATGTAAGAAACCACAGGCTACTGTCTAGCAACGGAAAACTGGTTTGCTATCTTTTTTTTTCTTTCTTTCTCATACTACTTCAAACGGGAGGTTTGATGATAGTATGTAGATCTTTTTTTTTGGTGAGGGAATAGTAGGTAGATTATTTGGTTCATCATTCTCAGGGTGGACAACCTTAAGAGCATCTCTAGTCGCGTCCTCAAACATTTGGGGGACTGTGGATAAAAAGAACCTTTCCAGTCGCATCCTCCAAAGCTAAAAACCATTGCATTTGCATTTTATGATTGACATCCACATGGAACGGGTTGGGGCCGGACAGAAATAAAGCGTTAGATAGAAAGCATGTATGCACCTCAATATGTCATCCTCTTCTTCTTATCTACCGCACATTTTCTCTCACATATTTTTCGCACATAGGTTGGTCCCATGCATGCATCAAGACGCTGTTTGAGCCATGCCGCTGGAAAAGATCTCTTTTTGTTTGAAATTTATGTTTTTTTTTGTCTAATGCCCTCTCTAAAAGTTATCCCAAATCATCTGCCGTTTTTAAGAGGCGCGGACAGGAGATGCTGTGACACTGCTCAAAGATATCAGAATATTCTGGTGAAGGGAGTAGTAAGCATGGGCAACAACACATCAAGTGAAGTGGGCCAGCTACGAGGAAACAGACCCGTCCTGGCCCAGTGCCTTCTTCTTCTTTCAACATTTTTCCATTGGCTAAATCCAGATCTCCTCTCTGACCGGCACATGCTGCACATGCATGACAACCTCAGTCGCCGGTCGATGGCGCTCAACGATGGACATCGGCTGTACGTCTTGGTCTATCTCAGAATTTTAAATGTGTTCCTCTCAAGTCTCAGCAACTTAGCATGAGAAAATCATTCGTTAGGCATGTGCTAGTACTAACTTTTATGGTTAACACTCAGGCACATATTAACGTAACATATCATACGATTTTAGGGACCATGTTTTGAACAAAAAGATTTATTTTAAGACTAAAGACTATGCTTGGCTAATTTTCCTAAGAATGTTTGCTAGGTCATGCCTTTTTTTTTTGCAAACATCCTAAAGCATTTAGAAGTATGTTTTCTTTATAAATATTAATTCTTCATGCCGAAAAGGAATTTGCAGATTTGTCTAAATTAAATACTTTAAATACTATTTAGTCTATAGATAGAGGACATGGTGTATTTGAAATGAGATTTAAGTGCATTAGAAAAAGAAATTCCGATAGAAAATGTCAAGCATATACCTTGATGTTTTACGTGTTCGTGAAGTCGTTTCACGAAAAACCTATTTTTTTGTGGCATGTGTAAAAAGGGAAAAAATTCATGCAAAATATAAGTTCTCAACGAGACATTTCCTTGTCTTTTTTACGCACGAGACCAAAAAAAATATCGGTTTTCCGCGAAACTTGGCATGCACACATAGAATGTTGACATGTACGAGCAAAAATTTTGTTCGGATCTTTTTTGATATTTTAGAACATATTTTTTCGGTGATGGGAGCAGGGGCGGACCTATGTGGGGGCAAAACTAGGCTATGGCCCGCCCATGATTTTGCCCAACTGCCTTTAAATTGATTTCTCAATCCCTTATTTTTAGC
The DNA here is from genome assembly GCF_022539505.1 of Lolium rigidum. Taxonomy (NCBI): domain Eukaryota; kingdom Viridiplantae; phylum Streptophyta; class Magnoliopsida; order Poales; family Poaceae; genus Lolium; species Lolium rigidum. The sequence continues at coordinate 4,897,819 of NC_061511.1, read as the reverse complement.
AACTATAATATCATTCCTTAGAGCTGGTCGGCCCCTACATTTGCCTGTAGTTTCGCCACTGGATGGGAGCATACGAGTATGTATCCAAGATTAAAAGTGGATTTCCAAATCTGAGACATTCGTTTGGGACGGAAGGAGGGAGTATAGCTTAGAGCATCTCCAGTCGCGTCTCCCAAAGCGTCCCTCAAAGCAATTTGGGGCACACTGGACCAAAAATCCGTTCCAGCCGCGTCCCCCAAAGCCTATTTTTGTCCGACGCGGTTCGATGCGGAGGAGATGGAGCAGCGGTGGGCTGATGAGCTCCGCCGCCGGCAGGAGGAGCGGGACACGCTGTACCGTGAACGGCGGGAGGCGATCGAGCGCCGGCGGCGGGACTCGATCGAGCGCCAGCAGCAGCTGGCGGCGGAGGAGCGTCAGCAGCGGGAGGCGGCGCTGGCGGCAACGGAGGCGGCCTGGGCGAGGCGGGCGGATGAGTTGGCGGCGGCGATGATGGAGGCGCCAACGGACGTGGAGGAGGATGAGGCCGAGGCGGAGGAGGAGGAGACCGAGGTGGAGGAGGAGGAGGACGACGACGAGTTCGAGTGGTCCGACGACGACGGGCCACACCCGGACGAGACGGCCGATCAGCAGCGCGCGCTCGTCGAGTTGTTCGAGTCGGAGAAGAAGCTCCAGGACGACGCCCGTGCCCGCGAAGAGGCGCATATTCGTCGCGCCGTCGAGCTCTCCCTCCAGGCGGTGCAGGAGGGGAGGGCGGACGTCGATGCGGTGCTGGAGCAGCGGCGTCTGGCCACCGCCCTACGCACGGAGAGGCGGCGCGCGCAGCAAGAGCTGCGGCGGAGGGGGAAATCAAGAGGCTAGGGAGACGTTTGGGGGACGCGGCTAGGGAGCGATGTCCCCCAAACGCGGCACGAATAAAACACGTCCCCCAAATGTTTGATTCGGCGCGGTCTGGAAACGCTTTGGAGGACGCGACTGGTGATGCTCTTAGGTTCAGAACATATACCCATGATACATTTTGGATAGTGTGATACATTTCTTGGTTCTTATGTGAACACCTGGATTTTCTCAAAATCAAAAGGATGGCCCGCCATTTGCTCAAAATCCGCACATGACCGAAGGGTCTTTTGACCTCTGGTACGTCACCATCTTGGCTGAATCGCGCAGACACGGTAGCGACAGATCAAAGATAGAGATTGCGTTCCAGTCAAAGGGCCTCATCAGTCATCGCTTTTCTGAGACAGTAACGGTCAGGTAAAATCAGCATGTGCGAGGCCTGTAGCTAGTTTTTTCGGGTTAAAGTAGTGACGCCAGCGCGGTAGCCCTGTCGGGTGTGAGGCGCAGCGCCCGGATTCCGGGGTTGCTTTTGGCATTCCCGTTTGACCAGCAGCCTACCATACCACGCCAAACTGGGTCGTATCGCAATCGCTACTCACCATCATTCTTCCCATCTCGCTCACCACCAAAAGGGTGTGATTAGTGATGTGGCGTTACGGGTACATAGAAGGTGCACACATGTTTTCGTCTTGGAACAAATGTCATAGGTGACATCTTGCACATGCATTTTGTAAAAATACCGTGAACATACCATGCGAATATCTATTTTATGGTGTATGTAATGATGCTGATTTGGTATTGTTGATGCTACTGACTTTTTTTTGCCAACTTGGTCAAACTTTACACTGTTTGACTTTATGAAATAGTTATATAAATTATTTTGAGAGACATAAGTAGTATGTGAAAGTGAAACTACATTGAAAAATCGTCTCTTGTCAAAAACAATTTATTTATAAACTTATGTAACTATTGTTTTCTTTCACCGAGATGTAATTGAGTGCTTCTTAATTGATCGGTGTTACGCAGACAATTTTTGCACAATGTGAATTTTAGAAATATCTGCTCCTCTCATTAGTGTGTGACTTAGGTACATAAAAAATGTGTACGAATTTCTTGAAAGTATTTGGTTCATATCATGTTTTACATTGTTTTTTCGGGTTGATGGTTGCATAAATTATGGCTTAGGTTGTATCACTGCGCAAGACCATCCTTCAAACAATCGATCAAGAATGCCAGAAAAATCACAAACCAACGCCCTGCTTCAACACTAAGAAAGGTTATCTTACCCATAGGTACGACCTAACCCAAATGGCTATCCATGGCTATCCCAAACCTACCAGAATAGTCGTGGGGTAGGGTATGACATGTTTGTTTACCCGTGGGTATTACCCCAAATCCTACCTGATAAGGCTGATGAATGAGGTCCCCATTCTAAAATGTATATACTATGTGAGTGTAACCCTAACTTTCTATCGTTGCGTATTCGACGGTACTCTGGTGAGGGGTGCCTCACGGAAGGAAGAGAGGGGAGCCATGCGGCAAGGAGTCACCAGGACGGGGACACATGAGTTACCCAGCTTCGGAAACCTCATGATGGTGGCGAGGCCGTATTGCTGCTTGTTTAGAATTATCACGAAAAAATGCGATCCCAGGATCCGGCTTATAAAGGCACCCGGATCTAAGGTTACAATGGTAGAGATCCAACCAGATACGACTAAGCCTAAGCTAAGCTAAGCTATCTTGTCGTGCACGTCAGGGATCCGACCGACATCTACTATGGTCTGGACATGACTACTTCTGTCCGGGCTAGACTCCCCCATCTTGGTTCTCACTGGGCCGCTCGATTGGGTCGTATGCTCTACCACCATCTATGGGTCATGCGGGCTTGCCAGAATTGAGACCCTGCCATGATATACCTAGTTAGCATATCCACAATACTTTCCTAGCTAGCCACTCTCATGTTCTTGCCAAAAATTTCCAATCCCAACGTGGACGCAACCTCAAGAGACTAAATCGTGAATCCCATCGTGTACGTCCGACCCCTCCCACAAAAGCCCTAGATCTAGCCAGCACCGGCAATTTTCGGTGCCACTGGAACTATGTATTTTTTCTCTATACCTAACATGTGAATCTAATGTATTGTGTAGTGTTGGTTTTCCATTTGGGTACTCATCTGAGTATGGTTATACGTAGAGTTTTACACATCTGAGTAAAGTTTTGTACCCATGAGCAATATGGGATGGGTATGGTAGCTATATGAGTTTTGTACCCATGAGCAATATGAGTTTTGTACCCACACTATATAATACCTATTGTTATACATACTCACAATACATGGTTATAATTACATCATAAAATATAGAAGGCATTTTTTTTTTAAAAAGGGGAGCGGCCGATGAGACACCCACGACGAGCTTTAAAATTTCAAATTATAATAACACAAAACATCTGTTTGTGACGAGCTTTTTTTAAGGCCGCCGCTAGGAAGGAGTTAGGAAGTGGGAATCGCTGCCGGAATCACCCCCGGTGGACTCCAACCCCCTCCGGCGTGTTCATCATCAACATGTTCATCAACACCTCCAGCAACATCATCCATCTACCTATTGTAATCTCTTGGCACACATGATTTGTGATGCAGTCTATTATTTTCATATGATCTATTGTGTCTCTATGTCTATGTTTGAGTACTAACTTGTTTATGGCAATTGTGAAATAGTTTATTGTTGGTTGCATACAAATATATGTTATCTTCTATGAAAAATCTTATGTACTGATACATGAGTGCACACGTATGTTGGGGAATGCATAAATTTTTCACAGTTGCATCATGATAGGAGGAGAGATAGCCGCAACTTGACAGAAACCGTGTCTTGGTTCTTAAATATGCATGCCACTTTAATTCATGGTTAATTAATGGGGGACATTATGGGGACCTTGAAACTTACAATGATTGTTGGACTTTATGTCTCAATATCTCTCTAGTTTGCTCAAAAACTGCCTTGGGATAAATCAGTAGGGGTGTAATTGCACATGTTTATGGTTTCACCTATCTATGGCTCCTATATTGAAGAAAAAAAAATCCATATGCTTCACTAATTATAACAACCAAACAAATAAAATAATAATTTGCCTAAACACTTCATTCCTTAAGATACTTGCTCCTACTTTACCCTGTTTTACTTGCTTGCAATAGTTTACTTGTAGCACTTCACATTTTATAGTTAGTACTAAAACAACCTTACACACTCTAGTACATTGCTTTGCGCGGCCATATAAGTGGGTTATAGGACCTTAGAGAATAGATAGTTTACCTTCATCTTCTCATGGGTTCGACACTCAAATACTTATAAATTTATACTACCTAGACTTGGGGGTTATCAATAACCCATTGTGATTATTTGGTACCACGCGTTGGCGAGTTTCGACTAAGATACAGTTCCTGAGTTATGTGTGCCTTCCGTGGAGTTTTGTTGCATTCTTCAAGATAATTAAGAAATTCAGGGGTTATTTCTCCATACGTCTTCACCAATCTCATTCACATTGTTAGCAAAAATCTTCACATAGCACTAAGATCATATTTGTGATTGAGTTTTGTCAAGATGTTCATGCACATTACCACGATGAGTGGGCTCTTTACCCTAGTTATAGTCAAACTTACCAACTCTTTCTTCAAGATTCAGCGGACCCCTCCTTGGAGATGGACATCCTGGGAAGACTTTGACTTCTACTTTATAAAAGCATAAATGTGTAACCAACAAATTTTAGGTACCACCTATATGATTATGATGTAACTTGCCTTGGCCTATGGAGAGTAGTGCTACTGAAAGATCGAGATGTCGCCTAGAGGGGGGGGGGTGAATAGGCAACTACAAACTTTTGCGGATTTGTCTTGTAAGAATGCGGAATTAAACTAACGTTTTAGTTTACAAGCACAAACCCTAAATATGCTAAACTCAACTAAGTGTAACAATGGCAACTAGAGCTAAGCAAGATAGGCACAAGATATATGTAGCACAAGTGATAGCAAGATATATGTACTTCAAGCACGATGGCTATCACAAGGAAAGAGAGCTCGGGTATAGAAATAACCGAGGCACGCGAAGACGAGGATGTATTCCCGTGTTCCCTTCCTTTGCAAGAAGGTACGTCACGTTTGGAGGAGTGGAGGTCCCACGAAGGATTCCCCGCGCCACGAAGGCTCACCCTATTCTCCGAACCACACCCACGAAGGATAATGGCCCTTTCCTTATGGTTAGCTTTTCCTCCGCTCCGGAGATGGCAAGCTCCACAACCACTTCACAAGCTCCACGAAGGAGAAGCCCGGGCCTCTTCACAATCTTCTTGAAGAGATCACCGAGCACCAACAGCCAAGCCAACTAGGAGGTCTCCCTCCAAGAGTAACAAGCTCACGGTCTCTCACTCGAACTAATCGTGGTGGAGAGCTCAACACTATGCAATGATGCAAAGCAAGAACACTAGAGGTGTTCAAGTCCTTCACTCTCAAATCCCACCCAAACAACAAATGCTAGGATGAGATTGGAGAGGAAGAACAATGGGGAAAGTCAACAAAAGACTCCAAGATCTAGATCCCAAGAGTTCCCCTCACTTAGAGGAGAAAAGGATTGGTGGAGGTTGTAGATCTAGATCTCCTCTCTTAGATCCCTCAAGAATGAGCAAGAATCATGGGAGGAATCAAGAGAGAGAGCAAGTTCTTCAAAGACAACAATGGAGGAGAGAGAATGAAAGAACTCACACAGCCCAAGGTGGAAGAAGGGCTATTTATAGCCCAAGAGCAAATATAACCGTTGGGAAAACGTTGGGCTGAGTCAACCGTCGAGGAGCCCGGTCAACCGGACCAAGGACCGGATTTCCCGGTGCAGAGGCCGGTCGGACCGGACCAGGAACCGGAGTCACTTTGCGTCGTCCAGGAGCTCCTCCGGTTGGCGCCCGGTTAGCGCCCGGTTGGCGACCGGTCGACCGGACGGCACGCCGGGCCCGCCGGTCTGTAGGCCGGCAGACCGGATCAGTTAGGCGCACGTTTGGCGCCCGGTTGGCGACCGGTCGACCGGACTGCGCGCCGGACTGGCCGGTCAAGCCGGGCGAGAAACCGGGCCAGCAGGAACAACATGTTTTACTAAAACTGTGATAACTTTTGTGTCCGGACCCCGATTGACATGAAACCAATTTTGTTGGAAAGATAACGACGAATAGAACCCCAAAAAAAACTGTAAATATGGAGACTCCTCACAGGATATTTTTAGATGTTTTTAGAGAGGGAGTCTCCCACCGTCAAGAAACGGTGAAGACGTCCAAACTCGAAAACGCAATAGAAGATGCATGCGGATTCCGTTTTCGATGAACTTGGGCTTGTTGTAAAGCTAGCAACAAGCTCAAGAACCTCACACAGAGAAACACCAAGAAGCAATAGGGATATGCAAAGTATGCAAAGGGTTGAGCTCCCTAAGACGATGTGATCAAGTTACCCAACCGAAAGCCCCTCTTAATAGTGCGGCTATCTATCCTATAATCCGGTCTCCCATCAACCACCTTGAGACCGGTAAAAGTAAAACCTATCAAGGTCATACCTTTGCCTTGCGCATCCCGCTTGATCTTGATGATAACACTTCAAGCTCTACACAAGCCGGAATGTCTCACTTGATCAATGTTGCTTCGTGAAGACTCACAAATGCTCCCCCATACACTATGATGAGAAAGCTCCATTGATGCACATCTTCACATGTCCATTATCACCAAATGGACGGCAAGCTTCAAGCATGTGATCCACTCAAGATGCTCATCTTGAACTTGCCCAACTCAACCTTGTATCTTCTCATACTCACATAAGATAGAGCATGGCCAATATTGAGTTCCACATAAGAACTCCATCTTCATTTCATCTTCTTGATCATATCACATATATATCTTCAAACCGATGATCTTGATGCCAATGCACAAGGTATATCTTATCTTCATGGCATCCATACTTGAATCCAACATATGGAGTACAAGTAGTACCTATGGAATATTCCTTCATATAAACTCAATGAAAACATTAGTCCATAGGGGTTGTCATTAATTACCAAACCACACATAGGGGCAATATACCCTTACAGCTACTCTTCCTTATAGTCCCAACAATCTTTCTTTGCAAAAAAGATTAACCGAAATAAAAGTAGTGACTAAAAGATAACAATTTCAACATACTTTAGATTCTAAAAAATATTCTAAGAACATTGGAAAAAGAATGGGTTTAGTTGGATTTATAAATTGAAATAATTTGCTAAAATATTTTTAAAATATTTGAAATTTTCAGAGCGTTCAAATTTATTTTCAGGTTTTGAGAAGATGCACTAAAAATTATCTCCAAACTGCAACAAGAATCATTGCATTTGGAATTTAAATGATTTTCTGCATTTTTTCTAAAATTTAAATCAAGTCTATCTAAATATGGTGACGTGGCTCAATTTGGCGCACCAGATAAAAATAAATATTCGAACCCTATAAAAAGGTGAAAATACATAGCTTATTATAAGACATCAGAATTTCTTGAATGCTCCCAGCCTCTCCCTGGGCTTTCGTAAGCTAAGCAAACTTTCTGCTTATGAATATCTATTAATAACCTAATATTTCATCGTTATCGATTAGTCACATTGCCACTTTATCAAAAAAAAGAAGGGAAAATGGTCTGCCGAATATCGCCATATGTTTAGTAATAACTTATTGTTTTGGCGGAGAACGGAACGTGTTTCACATGATATTGTCATATTTTAGCAGAAAATTATCGCATTAACGCAAGAAATATTGGACAAAATATTATCGTATCTTGGTAGCAACTTATCACATCGACGCGAGAAATATTCGATAATTAGTCATATTTTAGCAGCAACTTAATCGTATTGACGCGAGAAATGAGCGCAATTACGCGTAATAAAGGCGGGGCATGTATAAAACCCAACCTCATGCCCGGGTACTCCCAGCCAATTCAGCCACTAATCCACCAGCTGTTTACCCTGCAATAGCTAACCACCCTCTTTCCCTCCATTGGTCAAAGGCAGAACCACCCATCACAGTACAAGCCAAGCCAAAGCCAAAGACCAGCAGGACCAGGTATGTAGGTGTATGCAAGTGTGAGCCCACCGTGTCCACTCACGTTCACACACTAGCCACATGGAGCGTCCGGCGCCGGCGCCGGAGCCGATGCTGCTCGACGAAAAGCCTCCCACCGCAGTGGCCTGCGAGAAGGTAACTGGATCTTGCCGGATCTGAGCTGGAATGGCGTTGGGCGTGTGTTTCTTGGCTAGCTGTGCTGTGTTTGGTGTTAATGGGTTATGCTTGTCAAGCAGAAGCAGCAGGATGGGGAAGCGCGGTACGCGGAAGGGAACGGCGCGATGACCGGTCACATCATCTCCACCACCATCGGCGGCAAGAACGGCGAGCCGAAGCAGGTGAGTTGAGCATCCCTTATTCTGCTCTTGTATGTTTTGTCCTGAGTTGACGGCCAGTTCTTGGCTTGGATAGTTAGATGTATGTGTTATCTTACAGCTACCTTCCCAGCCGTGTAGCGGTTTTGGTAATGGCAAGTCAGTGAAAGATAGTTTTGTGGAACAGTTAATAAATTTTTCTTCGTTTATGAAGAACACAGAAACATGCATGCTTATTTGTACTGTGCTCATTTGTTCGATTAGTGAGATCTGTTCCAAATATGGCCTGTGTGGTGTTCATCACGGTAGTTTGCAGGGACGAATTTGGACGGCTATAACTAGATTGTTGTCAACATTTGTGCTCAACTTTTATAGTATGTAGCAACATCTGATGCCTGCTTGGCGCATGGTTGGTAATGTCGTGCTTTGATCCTCAGACGATTAGCTACAAGGCGGAGCGCATTGTTGGCTCTGGTTCGTTTGGCATCGTATTTCAGGTGATTGAACTCTTAAACAGTCACTGTAGTTTCTCGATTGAATTAGCGACTATCTATCCTGATGTTTAGCGAAATGGTTGCATGTGTAGGCTAAATGCTTGGAAACTGGAGAGGCTGTGGCCATTAAGAAGGTAATACAGGACCGACGGTACAAGAGCCGTGAGCTGCAGCTTATGCGCTCGATTAACCATCCCAATATCGTCTGCCTCAGGCATTGCTTCTTCTCTACCACAAGTAGAGATGAGCTGTACCTCAACATTGTCATGGAGTTTGTCCCTGAGACGCTATACGGTGTGCTCAAGCACTACAGTAATGCCAAACATGGGATGCCACTTATCTATGTGAAGCTTTACATGTATCAGGTTTGTGGATTGCAGTCAATAGATGTGAAATGCATGCCTGTCTCCGTGTGCTCCGCTAAGTCTACTGTTACATTGTTGACAGATATTCAGGGGTCTAGCTTACATTCATGCTGTTGGAGTCTGTCATAGGGATTTGAAGCCACAAAATGTTTTGGTATGCTTCCATGAACAGATATGCTGCTATCGTGTATGAGTTTTCATAGTTTGTTTTGAATGGGTCTCTCCTTGCTTCTCAATTCAGGTGGATCCTTTAACCCACCAAGTCAAGATCTGTGACTTTGGAAGCGCAAAAGTTCTGGTACGTTGGTTTTGCCCCCAAAATTTAGTAATAGATAATACTACTATCTATTCTTTCTGTTGTGTAGACTATATGTGCCGCTGTACTAGTATTGGCATCATGGTCTGTGCGATATTTTTTGAATCATTCTTACCGTTTTTGTATGGATTTAGAATTAGCTCTGTGCTATTGACTTTGCATGAAGTGCGGCTCAAGATTGAAACAAGTTACTTGGATATATTTGCTTAATTGGTTAATTCAACAGTTTGATTGCTTGAAGTAGATCAAGTTAGATGCTAGTATTATGTTTATGTTGCTAGCTTCTTATTTGAATGCTCGTTTAAACTATTGGAATATTAGCCTGCGCAGTATTTCGATTTTATTTACCTAAATCTGGGAATTTTTCCCTTATTATTTTATCAGGTGAAGGGTGAGCCTAATATCGCATACATATGCTCACGCTACTACCGTGCTCCGGAGCTAATATTTGGTGCAACTGAATATACAACGTCCATAGATATATGGTCGAGTGGTTGTATTCTTGCAGAACTGCTCCTTGGTCAGGTTGGTTCCTTTATTTGTTGGCAGATTTTGCAAGACTAGGTTCCAATTTTTTTACCAAGATGCCAATACTGTAGTTTTTACATCATTCGTGTTTTTTTTCTAGCCATTATTTCCAGGAGGCACTGCAGTCGACCAGCTTGTAGAGATAATCAAGGTACAGCAAAACATTGCATATGTCTCCTTTTTCTTCTGCCATTAAATTTTATTGACCTTTTTTTTATCATGTTCTTCTAGGTTCTTGGTACGCCAACTCGAGAGGAAATACGTTGCATGAACCCAAACTATACTGAGTTTAGGTTTCCACAGATAAAAGCTCATCCTTGGCACAAGGTATGCATGCAGTCTCACTGTAATGTTCAATCATACTTGAGTTTCTCTGAGAAAACATCAGGTCGATCATAATAATGTATCTGGGCCAGCGCTATTATTAATTTCCGACCGCAAGGTTGATGACAGCAGTTGTGACTTTACTCTAAGGTCAAATCTTGTAATGTGATGCTTAGATAAAGATATACCTTACAGCTACTGATTGTTCTTTGTTTTGGTCAGGTTTTCCACAAGAGAATGCCTCCTGAAGCGATAGATCTTGCTTCGCGTCTTCTTCAGTATTCACCAAGCCTCCGTTGCACTGCGGTTAGCATTTTCTAACAATAATTGCTCTTTAAGTTGTTTGTGGCAGCAAGTAGCGAACAGATAATTTGAAATAAGAGTTTCTGTTAGATACGATCAGACATATGATATCTGTATCTTAATGATTATTAGTTACTTATTCATGTATCTTAATGATATCTGTATCTTAATGCATTAGTTTTCCTTAAGAGACTAAAAAGGTGCTGGTATTTGTAACCATTAATGGGCCGTGACGAGCAGAAGTGTTCTTTTGGTGGGCTTTTGTTAGCTTAAGTTGATCAATACTAGTCCTTTCGAAAATGTAAGTTCTAGTGGGATACGGCCATTATAATAATAAGCATAGTCCAGATCCGCAGATCACTGCTGGGTGGATGATAAGGGCACATTTAGTCGTCATGTAACATTTTTGCTATAGCTGGATGGGGATACTTATGCATTTGAATATCGGTATGCAGCTTGACGCATGTGCACATCCTTTCTTTGATGAGCTTCGGGAGCCTAATGCACGCTTGCCAAACGGACGCCCGTTCCCGCCTCTGTTCAACTTCAAGCATGAAGTAAGCCTATAGGAGAAAACATAGGCTGTTCATTTGCTAATTTGACGCAACCTCTTTGTGCTGTTGTGCTTATGTGTTTTTTGCTTTTTGTCCACAGCTGGCCAACGCTTCACCAGACCTCATCAACAGGCTTGTACCTGAACATGTTCGGCGGCAAGCTGGCCTCAACTTCTCGCATGCCGCGAGCTAAATATGCATCTGCCCCCCGCTCAACCTTGCACCTTGTTGTTTTTGCTGATGGGCGAAGGGCGGTATAGATGGAGAAGCAGACCAGATGATCCCTCCAAGTGTTACAATGTCAGATTGCATCTTCAGAAGCACCGCCCGAGCACCCAAGAAGAAACAACCGTGCAAATTATCTTATAGGGGAGGAGTCTTCACTTAGAGTATTCGGTAGTTAAGTCGTAATATCAATTTGGTGGGTACGGTTGAGGAGATGAGAAGAGCATATCAATAGGCCGTGACCCAAAAGTTATCTTTCGTTTTTTGCCCTATTGTAAGACTTTTAGTTTTATATAATATAGTGCAGCCTTAAGCTGCCCCTTGTTTCGTTTTCCATTGCCTGATGCAAATTCTCGTGACCATGCTGCAATGCTTCGGATGAGTCTTTCTATTTGACATTCAGTTGGTGCTGGCTGCTGAATCCTTCATGCTTGTTCTCTTGCATTGAAGCTTGAAAATGATGGCTGGGGTGCGCACTATGCAACGCACCTCAACAGGATGCAAGCAGTGTGCATACCAAGGAAAAAAATGGCGCGCTATAACAAAATAGCGTCGGCCAAAAAAGACGCTATTAGCGCGCTATAGCGCCGAAATGATGTAGCGTGGCATGTGCAAAATGCTATAGCGTGCTATTAACGCTGAAATAGCGCGCTATTTTTTTCCATGGTGCATACCCTTCTTCCTGAATTTATAGACTTGAAGCAGGTGGTGCTTCATTGATCTTCAACATACATATTGGCAGCTTCTGTCATCGATCAATAGCCAAGTCCATGGTTATGCTCTTGTCCAGGAAAGCACCAATGGAAGACTCTTTCTGTCAAACGCCCTTCTTAAAACCTAATTGAAGTAGCCTTTTTTAGAAAAATAGGGGTCTCCTCCGATTCCATAAATCATGAAATCAACAGAGTGACAACATTCAAAGTTCAATGGGCAGAAAACCTTTTCCGAAGGGGTTCCGTAAACGGGGATATTGAACCTATTATTGCAACCGTGTTTTTCAAGGGCGGGACATCACGAGATCACTCACAGGTAGTCGGGAATTTGCGCTTGGATCCAGCGCTGGCCAGTGGACCGCTGAGTGGTGAAGCCGACGGCAGGAACCAGTTCGTCGTCTGGAGTTGTCGCTTCAGTTTAGCCGTTCTCCACACTCCCGCAAAAAGTGACAGGGCCAAGGCTATCCGAAGCTCTCGCTTGTGTTCCATGCCAATGAGCTCCCTTCTTCAGTTTAGTCGTTCTCACGAGTCAGGGCCAAGCTATCCCAAGCAGTTCGTCCCTCTTGTTTCGATTAGTCCAAACACACCACAAAACTGTTAATCATATTGACTGCCCCATATTTCATGGGAGTAATCCACCATCTCGCAATAGATTCATAATATGAAAACAAATAACATCAGAAATCGCCCTCCATATTGACGAAGTAAGACCATCTCCAACGGGCCGACGCAAAATAGACGCTCAATTATCCACCCGCGTCTATTTGCGTCGGAAAATTGGTCGTTTTTACCGTACGTCAGTTTGCGCCAGGGGTGACTCCAGTGGGGCGACGCATTTGGCCCGCGGACATGAATTGGAATGTTTAAATCACAAAACAAACAGGTTCAAAGTAGTCTCAGTTATTACATCCAAATTCTTAAAAGTTTCAGTAGCCATGGTCTGCGCCGTGTGATCGGACTCTTCGTCGGAAGGAGTCCATGACCTCAGCACGGAACTTATCCAGCATCTTCCACATGTCCATTTGCGTGAGTAGCAACCGTTGATCAATGGTCGTCCACAATAGCGCCCAAAAGATAAGTAAGAAAACTACCAACGCAATTGACCGAACAGGTTGTGGGCGGCGCAACTGGCAGATGTTTGCCCCCCCCCCCACAAACACACGATAGATGCGCCCCAGAACCTACCCGACTCAGATCCTGTTCTCTGGCGCGGCGAAGCCCGAGCAGACGTCATGTACTGCGGCGGTGCGGCGGGGGTAGAGTTGGGGTGGTGGCGTCGCACTAGGGCAGCAAAGAAGGGACAGAGGAAGCAAGTCCGTGCGGTCGATTTCGCTATCCCTGACGTGCGGGACCGAGTAAAAAAAATTAGGACGCTCGGCGCGACCGCGCAGCGGCATAAGGTGCCGCATATTTGAACCGCGTTTGCGTCTCCGTGGACGGTCCGGTCACTATACGTCATCCCGCTGGAACATGGTGTAGTCTTTTTTGACCGTACGGACACAAACGGTCGCTCAGCGTCCATTTCCGTCACCCCGTTGGAAATGCCCTAACCAAACATGAACAAAGTACTAAGAGCATCTCCAGTCGCGTCCCCCAAAGCATCCCCCAAAGAGATTTGGGGCGCGCCGGACAGAAAATGCGTTCCAGCCGCGTCCCCAAAGCCCACTTTTGTCCGGCGCGCTGATGCGCGTAGATGTACACGTCCGTTGGGAACCCCAAGAGGAAGGTGTGATGCGCACAGCAGCAAGTTTTCCCTCAGAAAGAAATCAAGGTTATCGAACCAGTAGGAGCCAAGAAGCACGTGAAGGTTGTTGGTGGAGGAGTGTAGTGCGGCGCAACACCGAGTGAAACCGGCGCCAACGTGGAACCTGCACAACACAATCAAAGTACTTTGCCCCAACGTAACAATGAGGTTGTCAATCTCACCGGCTTGCTGAAAACAAAGGATTAAGCGTATCGAGTGGAAGATGGTGTTTGTTTGCAAAGAACGAGTAAAAGCGAGTAGAATGTATTCAG
>NC_061511.1:4848913-4883626 GCF_022539505.1 Lolium rigidum | reverse complement strand
GGCCTTCGCAAACCCCGGGTACCATCTTTGGCAGGCCCATTGGGGATGCCTATGTCACCAATTTCGTGCATAATCTCCGTGTAAAGCTCATAAGGAATAGCACTAACACTTGCACCAATATCACATAAACCATAATAGCAATGATCACCAATTCTAACAGATAGCATAGGAACACTAACTTGTTTGGATTTATTAGGATGTGAAACAATATTAGAAGCATCTTCACAGTAAAATAATATGACCATCCTCCACATTTTCAGTCACAAGATCTTTAACTATTGCAACAAGACAGGTTCAATTTTAATTTGTTCTTCAGGTTCTCTAGGTTTCTTTTCACTTTTATTAACCGCACTAGATATGACAGAGTACTCCTTCATTTTAGCAGGGAAAGGAGTTTTTTCAATATAAGCTTCAGGGATAACATTATCAACAGTTTCAACCACTACACATTTGTTTACAGATGAATCAATTTTATCTTTATACGGTTCATGATACTTATCAAAATTCTTCTTAGGCAGTTCATAATGAGAAGCAAAAGCTTTATAAAGATTTGCAACAACTTGGGAATCAAGACCATATGTAGCACTCATATTACGGAATTTATCAAGTATTCATAAAAGCTTCAATGCATTTATAATCATAAGTTATACCCGATTCTCTATCTTTGTCGTTCTCCCATCCTTCAGCATTTTCTTGGATCCGATCAAGAAGGTCCCTTTTAAACTCTTCATTCTTGCGTGTAAATGATCCAGTAACAAGAAGTATCCAAGCAAGGTCTTGTCTTGAAAAGAAAGTCTTGCATAGAAATTATCAATAATAACATTACCAGGAAGCTCATGAATGGGGCATTTGAGCATTAAAGACTTCAATCTCCCCCAAGCTTGGGAAATACTCTCTCCATCATGAGGCCATAAATTATATATGCGGTTCCGATCTTTGTGAATTTCACTTGGAGGATAAAATTTGGAATAAAATAAAGGCACAATGTCCTCCCAATCAATAGAATCACCATTCTTCAACGAATTTATACCAATGCGCCGCTTACCGCACAGCGATATAGTGAATAGTTTCTTCCTAACTTCATTCATAGAAATACCTGCACATTTGAATAACCCGCATAATTCATGCAAAAACAATAAATGGTCACCAGGATGGACAGTTCCATCCCCTTCATAGCGGTTATCCATAACACGTTCAATAATTTTCATAGG
This sequence comes from Lolium rigidum, assembly GCF_022539505.1. Taxonomy (NCBI): domain Eukaryota; kingdom Viridiplantae; phylum Streptophyta; class Magnoliopsida; order Poales; family Poaceae; genus Lolium; species Lolium rigidum. The sequence goes on along the minus strand of NC_061511.1, from coordinate 4,882,415 downwards.
TATTTTATATGGTACTACTTCCTCACCTGGCGCTTCATCCACTACCGTTGACGTAGTAGTAGATTTCCCAAATAGAAATTGAAGAGAAGATCTCTCCATAATGATTTATAGCAGCAGAGCAGAAATAAAATCAGCACAAACAAGAAATTTCCTTACCAATTCCGCTTACCAATAGCGCTTCACTCCCCGGCAACGGCGCCGTAAAATAGTCTTGATGACCCACAAGTATAGGGGGTGTATCGTAGTACTTTCGATAAATAAGAGTGTCGAACCCAACGAGGAGCGAAGGTGTTGACAAGCGAGTTTCGATGAAAGATTCACCGTAAATGCTCACGGACAAGTATTCGTGGGGTTTTGATATTGCAGATAAATAAAGTACGAGTAAGTAAAATGCGAGAGAAATAATTGCAGCGAGTGGCCCAATCCTTTTTAGCACAAAGGACAATCCGGTTTGTTTACTTATAATGACCAAACGTTCCTGAGGACACATGGGGATTCTAGTCTAGTGCTTTCGCTACATACAGCTGATTAATCTTCATTGTTTTGATAAGTGTTGTGTGGGTGAACCTATGCTAATGCACCGCCCTTCCTAGGACTAATACATACTTGTGATTATACCCCTTGCAAGCATCCGCAACTACAAGAAAGTAATTAAGATAAATCTAACCACAGCCTTAAACTCGAGATCCCGCGATCCCTCCCGCATCGATATACTAACGGGGCTTAGGTTTCCGTCACTCCGGCAACCCCGCAATTAGCAACCGAATACAAGATGCACTCCCTAGGCCCATAAATGGTGAAGTGTCGTGTAGTCGACGTTCACACGACACCACTAGAAGAATGACACCACAACTTAAATATCATAACATTGAATATTACTCAACCATAATTCACTACTAGCATTTAGACTTCACCCATGTCCTCAAGAACTAAACGAACTACTCACGAGACATCATATGGAATACAATCAGAGGTGATATGATGATGAATAACAATCTGAACATAAACCTTGGTTCAATGGTTTCACTCAATAGCATCTACAACAAGTATAGAATAACACCGGGAGAGTTTCCCCTATCAAACAATCAAGATTTAACCCGAATTGCTACAGCGATGACGAGGTGCTGCGGTGGTGATGGCGGTGTAGATGGTGGAGATGATGATGATGATGATGATGATGATGGAGATGATGTCCCGCTCGATGACGATGGCGATGGCGTCGATTTCCCCCTCCGGGAGGGAATTTCCCCGGCGGATTCCTGCCCGCCGGAGAGCTCTTTTCTCTCTGGTGTTCTCCGCCCCGCGAGGCGGCCGTAACCCTTCGTGAGGTCCCCTCTCGTGGCTTAGGTTTTTGGGACGAAGGAGTACGCGAAGAAAAGGAGGCGAAAGGGCCGTGGGGCCCCTGAGCATAGGGTGGCGCGGCCGTGCCATGGGCCGCGCCGCCCTATGGTCCGGGCCCACGATGGCCCCTCTCTTCTTCCCCTTTTGGCTCCCTCCGTCATCCGGAAAAATAGGAATTTACGTGAAATTCCCTTCCACAGCTTGATCTTCCGAAATATTGCGTTCGACGGTGCTTTTTCCAGCGGAATCCCGGCTCCGGTGCTTGATCCTCCAATGATGATGAAACATGCAAAATAGATGAAATAACATAAGTATTGTGTCCCAATATGAAATATATCAATGAATAACAGCAAATTATGATACAAAATAGTGATGCAAATTGGACGTATCAATGTGCTACCTTTAAAACAATTCAAAAGCTATCATCTCTTATTTGTGTCAATGTTTTATAGCTCATGAGGAAGTATGTGGTGTTTTATCTTTCGATCTTGTCATTTACTTTTGACAGACTTTCACAATGGACTAGTGGCTTCATCCGCTTATCCAATAATTTTGCAAAAAGAGCTGGCAATGGGGTTCCCAGCCCCAATTAGTTACAACTTGCATTAATAATTCTCTTCACGTGTTTTGCCCTGATTTATCAGTAAGCAACTTAATTTTGCAAATAGACACTCCTCCATGGTATGTGAATGTTGGAAGGCACCCGAGGATTCGGTTAGCCATGGCTTGTGTAAGCAAAAGGTTGGGAGGAGTGTCATCTAATAAATAAAACTAAAGTACATGTGTAAACAAAAGAGAAGAGGGATGATCTACCTTGCTCGGTAGAGATAACGTCCTTCATGGGAGCCGCTCTTGAAAGTCCGGTTGATAAGGTAGTTAGAGTACCCATTACCATTCGTTGACAACAACAAACACCTCTCAAAATTTTACTTTTATGCTCTCTATATAATTTCAAAACTTGAAAAGCTCTAGCACATGATTTAATCCCTCGCTTCCCTCTGCGAAGGGCCTATCTTTTACTTTATTGTTGAGTCAGCTTTACCTATTTCTTTCCATCTTAGAAGCAAACACTTGTGTCAACTCGTGCATTGATTCTTACATACTTGCTTATTTGCATTCATCATATTACTCTATGTTGACAATTATCCATGAGATATGCATGTTGAAAGTTGAAAGCAACTGCTGAAACTTATATCTTCCTTTCTGTTGCTTCGATGCCTTTACTTTGAATTTATTGCTTTATGAGTTAACTCTTATGCAAGACTTTTGATGCTTGTCTTGAAAGTACTATTCATGAAAAGTTTTGCTATATGTTATCTATTTGTTAGCAAATATAGATCATTGCCTTGAGTCACTTCGTTCATCTCATATGCTTTGCAATAATATGATTAAGATTATGTTGGTAGCATGTCACTTCAGAAATTATTCTTTTTATCGTTTACCTACTCGAGGGAGAGTAGGAACTAAGCTTGGGGATGCTTGATACGTCTCCAACGTATCTATAATTTCTGATGTTCCATGCTTGTTTTATGACAATACCTACATGTTTTGCTCACACTTTATAATGTTTTTATGCGTTTTCCGGAACTAACCTATTAACAAGATGCCGAAGGGCCGGTTTCGTTTTCTCGTTGTTTTTGGTTCCGTGAAAGGCTGTTCGGGCAATATTCTCGGAATTCGACGAAACGAAGACCCAATACCTTATTTTTCCCGGAAGCATCCAGAACACCGAAGGAGAGTCGGAGAGGGGCAAGGGGGCCACCACACAACATGGCGGCGCGGCCCCAGGCCTGGCCGGGCCGGCCTACTGTGAGGGGGGCCCAGGCACCCTCCGACTCCGTCTCTTCGCCTATATAAGCCCTTTCGACCTAAAAACGCGATACCGATTGACGAAACTCCAGAAAGACTCCAGGGGCGCCGCCATCGCGAAACTACAATTCGGGGGACAGAATCTCTGTTCCGGCACGCCGCCGGGACGGGGAAGTGCCCCCGGAAGCCATCTCCATCAACACCACCGCCTCCATCATGCTCCGTGAGTAGTTCCCCCATGGACTACGGGTTCTAGCTGTAGCTAGTTGGTATTCTCTCCCCCATGTACTTCAATACAATGATCTCATGAGCTGCCTTACATGATTGAGATTCATCTGATGTAATCGGTGTTGTGTTTGTTGGGATCCGATGGATTGTTACATTATGATTAGTCTATCTATAAAGTTTGTGAAGTTATTGTTGCCGCAATCTTGTTGTGTTTAATGCTTGTCACTAGGGCCCGAGTGGCATGATCTTAGATTTAAGCTCTATACTTATTGCTTAGATTGTATCTACAAGTTGTTTGCACATGTCTATGTCCGGAACCCGAGGCCCCAGAGTGACAGCAACTGGAATAACTGGAGGGGAATGCGTAGGTATGAGGATCACATGTTTTCACCAAGTGTTAATGCTTTGCTCTGGTGCTCTATTAAAAGGAGTACCTTAATTACCAGTAGTTTCCCTAGAGGCCCGGCTGCCACCGGCTGGTAGGACAAAAGATGTTGTACAAGTTTCTCATTGCGAGCACGTATGACTATATATGGAAAACATGCCTACATGATTAATAATCTTGATGTTCTGTCTTAATGCTATTTCAATCCTATCAATTGCCCAACTGTAATTTGTTCACCCAACACTTGTTATTGGAGAGTTACCACTAGTGTAGATAGCTGGGAACCCCGGTCCATCTCGCATCATTATATACTCGTTCTACATGTCATTGGAAGTAGTATCAACTATTTTCTGGTGCCATTGCTCTCATATTACTGCTACTGCTGCTGTGTTACTGTTACTACTGCTCTCATATTACTGCTGCTTTCACATCACCCCTGTTACTAGTGATTTTCCAGGTGCAGCTGAATTGACAACTCAGTTGTTAAGGCTTACAAGTATTCTTTACCTTCCCTTGTGTCGAATCAATAAATTTGGGTTTTACTTCACTCGAAGACTGTTGCGATCCCCTATACTTGTGGGTTATCAGTCGCCGGCGTTCGCACGCCACCGCCCGTTCCCGCGCGATCTTCCCGCCTCTTCTCGCCTGTTCCCGCGCTTTCTACCCGACGCCGGCGTCTATAAAAAGGCCTCCCGGCTCAATGGTAGCCATGACACCCCGCCGGCAACAAACACAGCCCTCGTCGCTCCACCGCCGTCTCTCCACCACCAGTGGCAATGGCGAACCGCCCCGGCGCTGGCCACTTCCCTCCACCGCCGTCTCCTCCATTTCCAGTCCCGGAATCGCAGGTCGACACCGACCCTGCGACCCGGGAAGAGCGGCGGCGGCACTGGCATGCACACCGTCAGCAGCGGCGGGAGGCACTCGACCAGCAGCGTGAGGCGGCGCAGGCGGCGGATCTAGCGGCGTTCTGCGCCCCCGCTGCTGACGAGGCCGCGGCGGCAGTAGCGTGGCAGGAGCAGCAGTGCGACACCGTTGCGGCGTTCGACGCCTCGACGAGAGAAGAGGCACGACGGTGCCGGTACCGGGAGGAGATGGAGCAGCGGTGGGCTGAAGAGCGCCAGCGCCAGCGCGATGAGCGGGATGCGCTGTACCGTGAACGGCGGGAGGCGATCGAGCGCCGGCGGCAGGAGTCGATCGAGCGCCAGCAGCAGCTGGCGGCGGAGGAGCGTCGGCAGCGGGAGGCGGCGCTGGCGGTGATCTGGGGAGGCGGGCGGACCAGTTGGCGGCGGAGGCCAACATTTTGGCGGCGGCGATGATGGAGGCGCCAACAGATGTGGAGGAGGAGGCGCCAATGGAGGAGGAGGAGGAGGCCGACGCGGAGGAGACCGAGGTGGAGGACGACGACGACGACGAGTTCGAGTGGTCCGACGACGACGGGCCACACCCGGACGAAACGTTCGATCAGCAACGCACGCTCGTCGAGTCGTTCGAGTCGGAGAAGAAGCTCCAGGACGACGCCCGTGCCCGCGAAGAAGAGCAGATTCGTCGCGCCGTCGAGCTCTCCCTCCAGGCGGTGCAGCAGCAGCGGCGTCTGGCCACCGCCCTACGCATGGAGAGGCGGCGCGCGCAGCAAGAGCTGCGGCGGAGGGCAGGTGACGCCGGGGCGGGGCCGTCGAACGCACCGCCGGGCGATCAGTAGGCTAGATTTAGATGAAAGCTAGCCGTTTTCATTGAAACTTTGTAATATATAATCAAAATTCAATGAAAACCTTTATTTTCGTGCACCAATATTTATTAGGGGGCAGCGTTTGGGGGGACGCGGCTGGGGAGCGACGTCCCCCAAACGCGGCACGAACAAAACACATCCCCCAAACGCTCGATCCGGCGCGGTTTGGGGGACGGTTTGGGGACACGACTAGAGATGCTCTAATGTGCGAGGAAATACGGCGGTTTACTTTGGGATGAAGCTTGAGCATTGCACTCACTCCGATCAACCCGAATCCGGAGAGGGGGAAGGAAATAGTAGCTCGGCTTCGGGCGGCAGCGTCTCTGAAGTTGGGTCTTGTTGCGGACAAGGATGCTGCTGCTACTATGTGTCCGGTTGGTCGTTGAACGTGTCGAGCGAGTGATGCCTCTTTCTCCCATTTTTATATTTTTTTAGGAGCGTCAACGGATTGGATTGAATTGAATCGGATATTGCAATTTTTATATTTTTTATCATATTTTTTAACGGATTTGGATCGAAGTGGATAATTGTTAGATGCGGATTATATTGAATTGCGGATTCGGAGCGGACTCGAATCAGAAACAGATATTCGATAAAATATACACATACAATGAAAAATATAATTCCTTTATATAAAAAATTAAGCACAAAACGTGTAACCGTGGACTACATCCAAAGTTGCACACTTGTTTGTACAACAAACCAACTTGAGGTGTGCCAACACAACATGCATAGTTGGACCAATAGATCAACTCCATTGTTTAGTTATTTGGGTTTGGACAAATTTTATCGGATTATCCTCTTTAACGACATCGGATTATCCGCAAAAAATGTCGGACAATCTGCATCCATTGTATATTATAAATACCATATCCGCTTGATCAATATCCATATCCGACACATATACGGATATGGAGCGAAAACTATCCATACTATTTACATCCGTACTCCGGTGGTTGGGCTCGAAAAAAAGGTTTACATTGTTTTGAGATGAAGGGCTAACCACACACACCCCAGACCGAGCGGACGACGAAATGCGGCCTCGTCATCAACCAGTGCAAGGCCCAGCCTAGGACGGAAGAAGCCCTCGCCCCCCGCCTGCTGCAAGAGGCCGCCCAGCCCGGAGCGGCCTGGGCGACCAAGCCGGTGGCGGCCCATGACGGGCCTCCAGCTGGAGGCTCCTATAGTCCTATTTATCGTCCAGCGCATGCGTATGCCCGAATGGTCCAGCCAATTAGCGGCAAGGGCTTCTATAGTCCTATTTACCGCCCGGTGCACACGTATGCCCAAATGATCCGGGCAATTAGCAGTCGGAACATTCGACTTTTTTCAGTTTCCCGTTTCTACGGGTTTATGCTAGTTTTTATGGGTTCTCCCCATTTTCCGTGAGTTCCAATAAATTTCACAAATGTTCAGATTTCAAAAACTATTCAGATTTTTGCTGTTTCAAAAAATGTGTATTGGAAACTATTTGATTTCAGAAGGTTCTTATTTTTAAAATATTCAGATTAAAAAAAGTTCCAACAAATTCAAAAATATACTGATTTAAAATTTTCAAACTTGATAAACATTTAAATACATAAAAATTAAAACTTGACAAAATTTCAAATTTGAGAAAATTTAATATTTTTAAAAGAAAAAATAAAAATGTGCAAAAAAGGATGGAAAATCCAGAAAACATGACGAAAACCAAAGAAATCCAAGAATGGAAATACTAAAAAAAAATAGAAACATTCAAATTTGAAAAGGTTCAAACTTAAAAAATAATCTAAAAACCAAACTTGAGAAATGTTTTAAATTTTGAATATTTTCAAATTTGAACCTTTTCAAATTTAATTTTTTATATTTGGTTTTTTCCGAATTTGATCAATACTTAAATCTCAATTTTTTAAAAAATCAAGTTTAATTTTTGAAATGTGGGTTTCAAATTTAAACATATTTTTTATTTTTTAAAAATTGAACATTTTTAAATTTGAACAAAAGAAGAAAAAAGTGAAAGAGAGAGAAATCACACCATGAATTAACGGTGCGCACGAGGGGATCCGTCCCACAACGAGCGAATCATAGGAGCACATGTGGCAAATAATATTCTCTGCTCATAGTGGGCGCTATCTTGCGCTCCGCATAGGGCGGGGTAGTTCTGGGTTTGGGCCCGTGAGCTAGGGCACTTAGTTTTCCTCTGGTTTTTTCTTTGATTTTTTTCTTTCGTTTTTTTTGGTTTTACCTCGATTCCCTCTAGTTTTTTGTATTTTCTGGTTGTTTTTTTTGATTTTTTTTGAAATCTGGAAATTTTTAAGTTTATTTTTTCACATTGAACTTTTTTAGAAATAGAACATTTAAAATTTGAACATTTTAAAATTTGAACTTTTAAAAAATGTGAACATTTTCAAATATGAACTATTTTCATGTTTGATCATTTTTTAGATTTGTTTTTTCAAATATAAATATTTTTAAAATTTGAACTATAAAGAGAAAGAAAAAAAAAGAAAAAAAGGAAACCCTACACGTTATTGCGATGCTTTCGGTGCTTCCCATGAAGGAAGGTTGCAGGCGGGAGCAATCTATGTCCCGCAACGAGTGGTGTAGGAGCATCCCGTCTTCTGCATCACACAGATGCACATTCTACGCACGAGGCCGGTTTCTGTGGGTGCGTTGCCACAAGATATTGTTGTTCAGAAGAAGGCAACATCTGATGTTGTTCCACCGGTGGTTCAACCTTGCTTGACATCACCATCACCATCTTCATCCGCAGTGAGGTCTATTTCACCACCAAGAACTCAGGGGAGGTTCCTACTCCGACTCCTAGCTTTTCGTCAAAGTGGTCGACATGTCGTTGCTCATGATGATGCACATGGACATACGAGTACACTGATGCACGTAGATGTACACGTCCGTTGGGAACCCCAAGAGGAAGGTATGATGCGCACAGTGGCAAGTTTTCCCTCAGAAAGAAACCAAGGTTTAATCGAACCAGTAGGAGCCAAGAAGCACGTTAAAGGTTGATGGTGGCGAAATGTGATGCGGCGCAACACCAGGGATTCCGGCGCCAACGTGGAACCTGCATAACACAACCAAAGTACTTTGCCCCAACGAAACAGTGAGGTTGTCAATCTCACCGGCTTGCTGTAACAAAGGATTAACCGTATTGTGTGGAAGATGATTGTTTGCAGAAAACAGTAGAACAGTATTGCAGTAGATTGTACGCGATGTAAAGAATAGGACCGGGGTCCACAGTTCACTAGAGGTGTCTCTCCCATAAGATAAAAGCATGTTGGGTGAACAAATTACAGTCGGGCAATTGACAAATAGAGAAGGGCATAACAATGCATATACATGATATGATAAATATAGTGAGATTTAATCCGGGCATTACGACAAAGTACATAGACCGCCATCCAACCGCATCTATGCCTAAAAAGTCCACCTTCAGGTTATCATCCGAACCCCATTCAGTATTAAGTTGCAAAGCAACAGACAATTGCATTAAGTATGGTGCGTAATGTAATCGACAACTACATCCTTAGACATAGAATCAATGTTTTATCCCTAGTGGCAACATCACATCACAAACTTAGAACTTTCTGTCACTGTCCCAGGTGTCAATGAAGGCATGAACCCACTATCGAGCATAAATACTCCCTCTTGGAGTTAAGAGCAAAAACTTGGCCAGAGCCTCTACTAATAACGGAGAGCATGCAAGATCATAAACAACACATAAACAATAGATTGATAACCACCATAACATAGTATTCTCTATCCATCGGATCCCGACAAACACAACATATAGTATTACATATAGATGATCTTGATCATGTTAGGCAGCTCACAAGATCCAACAATGAAGCACAATTAGGAGAAGACGACCATCTAGCTACCGCTATGGACCCATAGTCCAGGGGTGAACTACTCACTCATCACTCCGGAGGCGACCATGGCGGTGTAGAGTCCTCCGGGAGATGAATCCCCTCTCCGGCAGGGTGCCGGAGGCGATCTCCTGAATCCCCCGAGATGGGATTCGCGGCGGCGGCGTCTCAGTAAGGTTTTCCGTATCGTGGCTCTCGGTACTGGGGGTTTCGCGACGGAGGCTTTAAGTAGGCGGAAGGGCAAGTCAGGGGGCCACACGAGGGCCCCACATGACAGGGCCGCGCGGCCAAGACCTCGGTCTTCTGGAAGCTTCGTGCAAAAATAGGACCCTGGGCGTTGATTTCGTCCAATTCCGAGAATATTTCGTTACTAGGATTTCTGAAACCAAAAACAGCAGAAAACAAAGAATCGGCTCTTCGGCATCTTGTTAATAGGTTAGTTCCAGAAAATGCGTAAATACGACATATAATGTGCATAAAACATGTAGATATCATCAATAATGTAGCATGGAACATAAGAAATTATCGATACGTTGGAGACGTATCAGCATCCCCAAGCTTAGTTCTGCTCGTCCCGAGCAGGTAAAACGATAACAAAGATAATTTCTGAAGTGACATGCCATCATAATCTTGATCATACTATTTGTAAACATATGTAATGAATGCAGCGATCAAAACAATGGTAATGACATGAGTAAACAAATGAATCATAAAGCAAAGACTTTTCATGAATAGTACTTCAAGACAAGCATAAATAAGTCTTGCATAAGAGTTAACTCACAAAGCAATAAATCAAAGTAAAGGTGTTGAAGCAACACAAAGGAAGATTAAGTTTCAGCGGTTGCTTTCAACTTATAACATGTATATCTCATGGATATTGTCAACATAAAGTAATATAACAAGTGCAATATGCAAGTATGTAGGAATCAATGCACAGTTCACACAAGTGTTTGCTTCTTGAGGTGGAGAGAGATAGGTAAACCGACTCAACAATAAAAGTAAAAGAAAGGTCCTTCAAAGAGGAAAGCATCGATTGCTATATTTGTGCTAGAGCTTTTATTTTGAAAACATGAAACAATTTTGTCAACGGTAGTAATAAAGCATATGAGTTATGTAAATTACATCTTACAAGTTGCAAGCCTCATGCATAGTGTACTAATAGTGCCCGCACCTTGTCCTACTTAGCTTGGACTACCGGATCTTTGCAATGCCATGTTTCAACCAAGTTTTACAAAGGGGTACCTCCATGCCGCCTGTACAAAGGTCTAAGGAGAAAGCTCGCATTTTGGATTTCTCGCTTTTGATTATTCTCAACTTAGACATCCATACCGGGACAACATGGACAACAGATAATGGACTCCTCTTTAATGCATAAGCATGTAGCAACAATTATTATTCTCATATGAGATTGAGGATATATGTCCAAAACTGAAACTTCAACCATGATTCATGGCTTTAGTTAGCGGCCCAATGTTCTTCTCTAATAATATGCATGCTCCAATCATTAAGGTGGTAGATCCTTCAGACAAGACGGACATGCATAGCAACTCACATGATATTCAACAAAGAATAGTTGATGGCGTTCCCCGAAGCATGGTTATCGCACAACAAGCAACTTAATAAGAGATAAAGTGCATAAGTACATATTCAATACTACGATAGTTTTTAAAGCTATTTTGTCCCATGAGCTATATATTGCAAAGGCGAATGATGGAATTTTAAAGGTAGCACTCAAGCAATTTACTTTGGAATGGCGGAGAAATACCATGTAGTAGGTAGGTATGGTGGACACAAATGGCATAGTAGTTGGCTCAAGGATTTTGGATGCATGAGAAGTATTCCCTCTCGATACAAGGTTTAGGCTAGCAAGGTTATTTGAAGCAAACTCAAGGATGAACCGGTGCAGCAAAACTCACATAAAAGACATATTGTAAATATTATAAGACTCTACACCGTCTTCCTTGTTGTTCAAAACTCAATACTAGATATTATCTAGACCTTAGAGAGACCAAATATGCAAATCAAATTTTAGCAAGCTCTATGTATTTCTTCATTAATGGGTGCAAAGCATATGATGCAAGAGCTTAAACATGAGCACAACAATTGCCAAGTATCACATTATCCAAGACATTTTTGAATTACTACATGTAGCATTTTCCAATTCCAACCATATAACAATTTAACGAAGAAGAAACTTCGCCTTGAACATTATGAGTAAAGCCTAAGGACATATTTGTCCATATGCAACAACGGAGCGTGTCTCTCTCCCACAAAGTGAATGCTAGGATCCATTTTATTCAAACAAAAACAAAAACAAAAACAAAAACAAACCGACGCTCCAAGTAAAGAACACAAGATGTGACTCGAATAAAAATATAGTTTCAGGGGAGGAACCTGATGATGTTGTCGATGAAGAAGGGGATGCCTTGGGCATCCCCAAGCTTAGACGTTTGAGTCTTCTTAAAATATGCAGGGGTGAACCACGGGGGCATCCCCAAGCTTAGATCTTTCACTCCTCTTGATCATAGTATATCATACTCCTCTCTTGACCCTTGAAAACTTCCTTCACACCAAACTTCAAGCAAACTCATTAGAGGGTTAGTGCACAATTAATAATTCACATATTCAGAGGTGACACAAACATTCTTTTCACTTCTGGACATTGCATAAAGCTACTGGACATTAATGGATCAAAGAAATTCATCCAACATAGCAAAAGAGGCAATGCGAAATAAAATGCAGAATCTGTCAAAAACAGAACAGTTCGTAAAGACGAATTTTAAAGTGGCACCAGACTTGCTCAAATAGAAAAACTCAAAACTAATTAAAGTTGCGTACATATCTGAGGATCACGCTCGTAAATTGGCAGATTTTTTCGAATTTTCTACAGAGACTTGTGCCCAGATTCGTGACAGACAGCAATGCTGTTTCTGCGCAGCGATCCCAAATATAACATCAACTTTAACATAGATACTTTACTTGGCACAAAAACATGATAAGGAGAGGTTGCTACAGTAGTAAACAACTTCCAAGACTCAAATATAAAACAAAGTACTGTAGTAAAAACATGGGTTGTCTCCCATAAGCGCTTTTCTTTAACGCCTTTCAGCTAGGCGCAGAAAGTGCAAATCAAGTAATATCAAGAGTAGAAGCATCAACATTATTTTTCTTGCAACCACAACTTGTTGCAGAGGGTACTTTAGGTGCTCCATTATCTAAATTTTCTATGGTGGTGCTAGGGGTTTTAGCAATTTTAGGCCTATAATAATTCTTTTGTTTAGGCACTTTAGAGGCATACATAAATTTTTGCTCTTTACCCACATAAGCTTTCTCATTATACTTGAGAGAAGAAAAGGTTGAACCCAAGGTTCCCATAACTTTTTCAAGTTCATCAATCCTATTGGTTTGATTATCGTGAACAACACAAGTTCCTAGGACACTAATTCTTTCATCAATTCCTCCTAGGGATTTATCAAGTTCATCAGTTTTATCCAATAACATTTCCAATTTAGTTTCAATACTTGGAAAATTTTTCTCTATGGTTTCCAATTTTTTCATAACATCCTCAAGAGAGATTTCAATTTTAACTTCATTAACGAGGTGGTATTCCGACAAGACTCTCAATGATGCAACTAGCTTCTAAAGCGGGAGTACCTAGGAAATTACCTCCCGAAAGAGTATCAAGAACATACCTATTCCAACTAGATAAACCAACATAAAAGTTCCTAAGAAGGATAGTAGTGGAGTGTTTCTTAATGCACCTATGATGAGCATTACTAATTCTGTACCAAGCATCTTTAAAACTTTCTCCACCTTGTTGCTTAAAAGAACGAACTTCAACTTCAGGATTACTCATTTTAGTAGCAATAAAGTAAACTAGGCAAATAAAGTAAAGACAAGTAACTAATTTTTTTGTGTTTTTGATATGGAGAGCAAGACAGTAAATAAAGTAAAACTAGTAACTAATTTTTTTGTGTTTTGTTTAGGTGCAGCAAACAAAGTAGTAAATAAAATAAAGCAAGACAAAAACAAAGTAAAGAGATTGAGAAGTGGAGACTCCCCTTGCAGCGTGTCTTGATCTCCCCGGCAACGGCGCCAGAAAAAGTGCTTGATGCGCGTAGATGTACACGTCCGTTGGGAACCCCAAGAGGAAGGTATGATGCACACAGTGGCAAGTTTTCCCTCCGAAAGAAACCAAGGTTTAATCGAACCAGTAGGAGCCAAGAAGCACGTTGAAGGTTGATGGTGGCGAAATATGATGCGGCGCAACACCAGGGATTCCGGCGCCAACGTGGAACCTGCACAACACAACCAAAGTACTTTGCCCCAACGAAACAGTGAGGTTGTCAATCTCACCAGCTTGCTGTAACAAAGGATTAACCGTATTGTGTGGAAGATGATTGTTTGCAACAAAACAGTAAAACAAGTATTGCAGTAGATTGTATGCGATGTAAAGAATAGGACCGGGGTCCACAGTTCACTAGAGGTGTCTCTCCCATAAGATAAAAGCATGTTGGGTGAACAAATTACAGTCGGGCAATTGACAAATAGAGAAGGGCATAACAATGCATATACATGATATGATAAATATAGTGAGATTTAATCCGGGCATTACGACAAAGTACATAGACCGCCATCCAACTGCATCTATGCCTAAAAAGTCCACCTTCGAGGTTATCATCCGAACCCCATTCGGTATTAAGTTGCAAAGCAACGAGACAATTGCATTAAGTATGGTGCGTAATGTAATCGACAACTACATCCTTAGACATAGAATCAATGTTTTATCCCTAGTGGCAACAGCACATCACAACCTTAGAACTTTCATCACATCGTCCCAGGTGTCAATGAAGGCATGAACCCACTATCGAGCATAAATACTCCCTCTTGGAGTTAAGAGCAAAAACTTGGCCAGAGCCTCTACTAATAACGGAGAGCATGCAAGATCATAAACAACACATAAACAATAGATTGATAATCACCATAACATAGTATTCTCTATCCATCGGATCCCGACAAACACAACATATAGTATTACATATAGATGATCTTGATCATGTTAGGCAGCTCACAAGATCCAACAATGAAGCACAATTAGGAGAAGACGACCATCTAGCTACTGCTATGGACCCATAGTCCAGGGGTGAACTACTCACTCATCACTCCGGAGGCGACCATGGCGGTGTAGAGTCCTCCGGGAGATGAATCCCCTCTCCGGCAGGGTGCCGGAGGCGATCTCCTGAATCCCCCGAGATGGGATTCGCGGCGGCAGCGTCTCAGTAAGGTTTTCCGTATCGTGGCTCTCGGTACTGGGGGTTTCGCGACGGAGGCTTTAAGTAGGCGGAAGGGCAAGTCAGGGGGCCACACGAGGGCCCCACATGACAGGGCCGCGCGGCCAAGACCTAGGCCGCGCCGCCCTGTTGTGGCGGCGCCTCGTGGCCCCACTTCCTTTCCCCCTCGGTCTTCTGGAAGCTTCGTGCAAAAATAGGACCATGGGCGTTGATTTCGTCCAATTCCGAGAATATTTCGTTACTAGGATTTCTGAAACCAAAAACAGCAGAAAACAGCAACTGGCTCTTCGGCATCTTGTTAATAGGTTAGTTCCAGAAAATGCGTAAATACGACATATAATGTGCATAAAACATGTAGATATCATCAATAATGTAGCATGGAACATAAGAAATTATCGATACGTTGGAGACGTATCATACACCATAACAAAGGCGATGCGACGCAAGGCGGCTTGCAACCATGACTCGACATGTATGAAAAAATCATCCAAATCTTTTCTTTCGTTTACTAAACCAAATATTTTTGCTAAAGTGCATAGTGTAGGTGTTAATTTTGGTAGTAACAAAAATAAATTGTTACGTGGATTAGTGGTTTGAGACAAATGGAGTTTGACCGTTTAAAGGCCACTCCAAAAATCTTGAGCAAGTGGGATATACCACCCATATAGAAGAGGGGAAGTTGGATGCCACAGGTTATGGTCAGCTTCTTTCTCAGCTAGTTGGTGAGTTATGAGAGGTTGGCTTGGATGAGGACATGGTCAGTTCGGTTTATAATCTGAAACTGTCAAGCTGGAAATCTAAAGCTTCCTCCTCAAAAAAATAATCAAAAGCCATGTGAAAAGGAGAAAGTGTCTAAATATCCAATTATTTCCCAATGAGTGACATGTTTTTGAATAGCTGGGGTCTTTGTAACTCGACTAAACATTTACATATTTCTGATTGTGTGATCATATGTTGGATTCTGTGGCTATTTTGGAAACCGATAGACGTGATTTCTCGGTGAGTTTTCGGAACCGCATGTCTGGTGCTTTAGACTTTACTTGGGTTTCTCGTCCTCGCCATGGTAGATCTGGGGGCTTATTGCTTGGCGTCACAACATACACTATGGATGTATTGGCTAGTTTGATTGGAGATTTTCATATAAAACTATATGTTGGCAACTAAGCCGGTGATTTCACATGGAGTCTTTTAGCCATGTAGGGAGAAACAAAGGAATAAAGTTGCCTTCTTTCGTGAATTGGTTAACTTAAGGAAAGACAAACCACATCCTATTCTCATAGGAGGTTATCTTAATTTACTAGGATTCGACGGAACAATCGGCCTTTCTTATTCAACGTTGTCATCGACAGTTTGGATTTAAGGGAGATTTCAATTATTATGAGGCACTTCACATGGGCGAACAACTAGACAATTTACTTATGGACATAAAGTGTGAATCTAAATTTCCAATGGTTACACTATTACCTCTATAGTATCGTAGAACGCATCAAGCCATTTTCCGATCATGATCTCATACCGCTAACCATAGGGACACATCGAATGAGTGTTAACTCCAATTCAAGTTTGAACTTGGATGGTTACAACATGAGGGATTTTGCTACATGGTTAAAAGGGTGTGGGAGAAATGCGTCGCAGGTCAGAATCCCATCAAAAGGTGGAATAATAAAATGCTAGCCACGCGTAAAACCTTGGTGGATGGACATGGCATACGACTAGGCAACGAAAAAAATAAAAACTTCGACTTTCACCCATTACTGATGAGTTAGAGGCCATCGCATAAGTACGTCCAATATCTACCCAAGAAACTTAACTGAAAAGTCAATTCAATAAGTAGATTGCACTTTTTTGCGAGAAGAGGAGCTCAAATGGTACCAATGGTCAAAAGCACAATTCATTTTGGAGGAGGATTAGTATATAAGATACTTCTATAGTTTCGTAAATGGCAGACACCGGAAGAAACTTATTCGCTCTCCTATATAGGATGAAGGTATGATCGAAGGACATGATCAACTCAAATCATACATAAAAAATAATTATAGAAATCTATTTGGGGAGCAAGAAGAAGGCAACTTCTCAACGGACAAGTCCCTGTATGATGATATACCCCAAGTTTCATAGGAGGGAAACACGTATCTTACTGCACATAATACGGATGAAGAAGTAAAAAAAGATGGGTTTCCAAATTTAAAACAACAAGGGCCCAAGATCGAATGGTTTACCAGCTGAGTTCTGCCAGAAATTTTAGGAGTTAATTAAGTCATACCTGTTTGAATTGTTCTTTTTTCTTGATGCTGGACATCTAGACTTATTTTACAAAATTTTGGTGACATAATTTTATTTCCAAAGGTTAATGTAGCATGCAGAATCCAACAATACAGATCCATGTGTCTTCTTAATGTTAACTTCAAAATATTCACGAAAACCGTAACAATTAGGTTAAATTCGGTGTTTGAGCATGTTGTTCTTCCCCCTCTGACTACTTTGATCCAAGTAAGAATTATCCTGGATGGGATAGTAATTATGCACAAAACAGTCCATGAACTAGTTAGAAAAAATTATATGGGGTAATATTAAAGATCGACTTCGAAAAAGTGTGTGATAAAATTAAATGATCTTTCTTTCATAGACTCTCAGAATAAAAAGTTTTTTGATGTGGCGCGCTGTCTAGAATGTTTTTGAAGGCAATGTTGCCATCAAAGTCAATAATGACGTTGATAGATACTTATATGGTATCCATAATAATAAAGCGTGCAAAAAAGATGGCCATATTGAAAAAATAGTTCCACATCTAGTGAATGATGGACTATCTATCTTTCAATACGCTGACGATAAGATTCTATGTATGGAGCATGATCTTGAAAAGCAACAAATACGCTAACGATGGTGTCATCATTTAGGTGTAAAGCTTTTTTATCGATTAAATTTTTTGTCTATCCTGATGTGTGAATTTAAAGTTTATTTCTCAATCCTTCTCACGTTTTCATGGCTGTTACTTTCAATAACATATGGGTTCTATCTTTTTCTCGATAAAATAAATATATTAATATCGCAAAGATATAAGTACATCCAGCCTCTGCAACGACACATTGCTTTAGATATACAACCAAAAAAGAGAGAAGACTTACAAAAAAAAAGGCTCGCTATAGCGATCTATTTCTTGTAACAGCGAACCAAACACAACCAAGACAACACTGGAAATCTATCTTCTACAAAAGCGACCCCTCCAGGAAGGGTACAATACACAAGCGTTGTCATTGCACTGATCGTAGATGATATGTTTTCACGCAGGAGAAAGTCCGCACTCACAAAACAATGTCTTCAACAAGGATATTGCGAGACACCTTGGGTTTTCACCCTGCAAATTCAGACTATGAATTTCTCATGTGCTGTCGTCCCACTTTCCGATGCCACAGCCCCAAGTCGCAGATCACTGTGTGGGTTCTATCTAATAGCAAAGTACTTTCTATACATCGTAACTATTTTGATGGGCTACGGTCCCAGCTTATAGCTAAGGTAAACCTTATACCTCTTATACCTAGCTGATACTCTTACGTTTTTTTTTTGCATAAAGGGAGACGAAAGGTTGTTCCGAGGAGAAGTGTTTTGAGTGAAGGAAAAAAAAATCGGCCGGTTCGCAAACCTCGGCGCTCCTTTTTACTTTTTCGGTTTTGAATATTTGCCCTGCATCGCCCTCCCCTGATCTTTCGTTGTCTCAGGTCAACTTGCGTCGGCCCATTCCCAGCATCGAGACGATAAGAATCTAGCTAGCTCCCTCCTGCCATCATTCATTTCTTTTCTTCCCCCCTCCCAAACCCAAGATTCCTAAGCCATTGATAGATATTGGTCCACCGAGATGAGAAGTTAGCCATGGTGATCGCCGCCGGAGACACCGGAGCGGGTGGCAGCGGGGGAGGGCCAGAAAGGCCGGTCGAGATCGACGGCGCCGTTGCGCATGTTGTGGTCGACGTCGACGGGACGACGGCTGGTCAGCAGCAGCAGGGTGGAACTGGGAGCGGCTGCAGAATTTGCCACCTCGCGGACGGCGACCTGCCGGCGAAGAGCGGGAGCGGGCGGCTGGTGAACCTCGGCTGCGGCTGCCGGGGCGAGATCGCGGCGGCGCACCGCCGGTGCGCCGAGGCGTGGTTCTCCGTGAGGGGCAACAGGTACACATACACTCCCAAGTCCCAACAGATATTCAGATGTGTGATTCGTATACCAATGCTTCCACTGCCTCGTTCTTTTGGACACGTAAACTGCTATGAGTTTTGACAGTGTACCTGAACTCAAGTTAGTTCAAAAAGGTTCTCCTGTTTGAGTTGTTTTTTTTTTTGCGCACTCGATTAACTCATGCACAGTAATTTGGTAGCACTAACAAATCAGTAATTGACGCCCCTTTTCTTTCTCCTCGGGTCTCTGGTGACCCATAACCCTAACTCCTCCATTGGATCAACCACAGTCGCTGCTCCTGCATATCGCCGGTGGCTCAGCCTCAAGACCCATACCACTTTGGCGAGCTCTCCTCCCTGAGCTTTGTCACTGTCACCGGCGATTGAGGAATAGCAGATGGATTAGAATTTAGAAATGAATCAGGATGCTCTGAATGAGTCAAACTCTGAAGAATAGTTTTTGTGCCGGTCGCTTGCCGAAGATAGACTAATTTAAAGCCTTTAATTAAGGAAGATGACCGGAGTATTAGAAGGACCTGAATAAATAATGACAATCATGGCACGGAATCTTTCGCTATTATGAAGAAAACGAATAAAGTTGGGCAATCAGTTCACTAATGGTAGCGCTATGGGTTTTCTTATACGAGCTGAACTACGTATGCACATCAGGAAACCATATGCCCCTCTATTATTGCAACCACTTGCTAGGTGGCCCGTATGTATAATGCAAAATGTAGATTTCTTCCACTCTCTTGGCTAAGAACTCCATTCCTTAATCACAGTGACATCTCCAACAGTCCAACTGCCACAGCCAGGGGGCTGGACTTAGACTACTCATAGTGGGAGTAACTTCACTAGTAACTAAGTGCCTACCTCAGCAAATTTGCTTACGTGGCAGTGAGTTAATGAGGAGAGAGGAGGATGGAGTAACATAGCTAGTTAATGTAACATCACACTTTTCAAGATACAATGAGTCTATAAACTAATTAATAAAGACATATATGATACTACTTTGATGTTACTAACCACTATAAAGGTAGTAACATAGAGTAGTAACATGTGCATGTTACTACTCTATGTTACTCCCCACTATGACTAGTCTTAGCACTTGCGTTTGTCGAGTCGTTGGTATTCCCCTTTGTATTCCTCTCACATTTTCTTCTTCCAGAGGTTGTGCTCATATCTCGTCCTAAGGATAACTAAAAATTTCCAAAAATTATGAAAATTTGTGGATGTGTGTGATACAAGCGAACGGACAGATTTTCATACTCCCTCCGTCCATTAATAGTTGTCAAGAGGTTCGTCTAAATTCGGATGTATCTATGCACTAAAGAGTGTCTAGATACATTTGAATTTAGACAAACTTTAGACAACTAAAAATAGACAGAGGTAGTAAAAGAAATATAACCATCATATGTTTCGGCGAATTTCTTTCCATAACTTATTATGAGATTTTTGAGTTACCCAAAATCAAATTAGGGCACACACACTATTTCGGGTTCTGCAGATCGTAACATGTCCAAGCACGCAGGCTGTTTCGAACTTAGTATTGTGTTCAACTGTAACATGCAAAAGTTGTTCAACCAAACATGGTAATCATAATCAGTTTGCAGCGCCAAGAACATGATTTTGCTAATTCAGTCAACATTTGTGCAACTTTTTAGTATTAGTGTTACTTAAGACATGTGAATGACTAGTGTTATTATCAAGTGGTGTGATTATGTTATGTACTTACATAATTGGTACTACCTCTACCCCAATATAGACACTCAAATTTCTCAATTTTTAACAGGTGTACTTCATAGTAAATAATAGGTTGACTATGCGAGAACTGTAAAAACCATTCCATGATATGTACTTTCTTTGTTCAAAAAAAAAAAATATGTACTTTCTCATTTATGCGTTCATAAAAGAATGGTCAAAATTACGGCCGGAAAACTGCAAAGTTCACTACCGTATATTTTTGAACAGTAGAGCATAATTGTTGGTTTGTTCTCAACTGTAAGTTGTAACAAACCTGTAGTGGAAAAGCGAGCTATTTTTAGTGTCTTTCACTAGATCAAACTGTATGCATTCTACTCCCTCCGCCTCATGAAGATTGTCTAAGATTTATTAAAATTTAGATGTATCTAGATGCTATTTAGTGTCTAGATACATCCAAACTTTAACAATTCTTAGACAATCTTCCTGGAACGGAGGGAGTAATAGAGATGCTAATATGTGCGTTCATGTTTAGCTTCGTGTTAATTAAGAGGTTCTGAGCATCCGTTGACCCCAATTCTAAATTTTACTCGTTGAAAGATATGCCTGAGAAAGTGTTACTATTGCTGGCAACTGCAGGCGCTGCGAGATCTGCGGAGAGACCGCGGTGAACATCACTGGATGGGGCGGCGGGGGCAAGGAGTTCATTCGGCAGTGGCATGGGGCGGCGGGTGTGGACAGCGGAGGATCGTCTAAGGGCAGCGGTTTCTGCAGAACAAAGACATTCTGCAACCTCTTGATCGCGTGCTTGATCATTGTGCTAATCTTGTCGTGGTTCTTCCATAATCGTATGGTTTGAGATACGCCAGAAATCATTTGATCTATGAAACTGAATCACGTCCCCCAACGAGTATCTTGCTACGTGATCACACTCGTTATATGGAATTTGAGTCAAAAGGGCTCACTGGGTGGAGCAAGATCAACTCTAACAGAGCCCGTATATATTGAGCCTTTAAAACGTGTTTTATGGTGGCACATCGGCTCTAGTGGAACTTCGGTTTTACGGTTTCCTTTCCCAGGATCTGTTCCGGCCGGAATTGCGCCAAACCTTAAAAGAGGTTTTTTCAGCATTTCAACAAATATGACAACATACACGCACTAGATAAATAGATGGAATGGTCAATAGACTTTTGCATCCAATAGTTGTAATCAAAGTGACCCAAATCACGGGCAAAAAGTTGCAGAAGCCATCACCACCATGCCGGGGAAGATTGCATCAAGCAACCCAGATAGCACCAGTCAATAGGTTTTTGAATCCAATAGTTGCAATCAAAGTGACCCAAATCACGGGCAATGTTCAACGCAAGTGACCACAAAAGTTGCACAAGCCGTCACCACCACGCTGGGAAGATTGCATTGATGACCCACAAGTATAGGGGATCGCAACAGTCTTCGAGGGAAGTAAAACCCAATTTATTGATTCGACACAAGGGGAGCCAAAGAATATTTGTAAGCCTTAACAGCGGAGTTGTCAATTCAGCTGCACCTGAAAACAGACTTGCTCGCAAGAGTTTATCAGTAGCAACAATTTTATAGAAGTAAGAGTAGTGAAATAACAGCAGCAGTGTAACAAAGACAACAGTAGTGATTATAGTAAACAGCAGGATTAAAATACTGTAGGCACAGGGATGGATGAACGGGCGTTGCATGGATGAGAGAATTCATATAACAATCAAGGTAGGGCATTTGCAGATAATAATAAAACGGTATCCAAGTACTAAACAATCCATAGGCATGTGTTCCGTATATAGTCGTACGTGCTCGCAATGAGAAACTTGCACAACATCTTTTGTCCTACCAGCCGGTGGCAGCTGGGCCTCTAGGGAAACTACTTGAAATTAAGGTACTCCTTTTAATAGAGTACCGAATCAAAGCATTAACACTCCGTGAACACATGTGATCCTCACATCACCGCCTTTCCCTCCGGTTGTCCCAATTTCTGTCACTTTGGGGCCTCAGGTTCCGGACAGCAATATGTGTATACAACTTGTAGGTAAGATCATAAAACAATGAGTATCTTCATGAATCAATAACATGTTCAGATCTGAGATCATGACACTCAGGCCCTACCGACAAGCATTAAGCATAACAAGTTGCAACAATATCATAAAAGTACCAACTACGGATACTAGGCACCATGCCCTAACAATCTTATGACTATTACATGATCAATCTCATCCAATCCCTACCATCCCCTTCAGCCTACAGCGGGGGAATTACTCACACATGGATGGGGGAGTCATGGATGGTCGATGGGGAGGCGTCGGTGGTGATGGCGACGATGATCCCCTCAAATTCCCCGTCCCGGTGGAGTGCCAGAACGGAGTTTCTGGTCCCGAGGCGGAGTTTCGCGATGGCGGCGGAGTTCTGGACGTCTTCTAGAAATATGGTCGACCCCCCTGGCGTTTTTAGGTCGAAGGGGTTTTGTAGCCCGAAGGAGAGCGTCGGGGGGCCGCCGAGGCGCCCTCACCATAGGGCGGCGCGCCCCCCCTCCAGGCCGCGCCGGCCTGTGGTGTGGGGGCCATGGGCCCCCTGGCTTGCCCTTTTGGCCTCGTATCTTCACGGTGAAAATAGGCCCATTGCGATTATTTCCGGGGATTTTCCTGAAAGTTGAGTTTTTGCACAAAAACGAGACACCAGAGCAATCCTGCTGAAAACAGCGTTACACTACAAGAAAAGTTGCCATGGCCGACGAAGTTGAAGTCGCGCCGTGGTTGCTGGTGTACCATGGCCGACGATTTTTGGTCCCTCCGTGGTGCATGTCAAAACTTTTTTTTCTCGTTTTTGAGGCCACCTAGCCCGACGAAAGCGGCCAAAACATCGCGTATGGTGGCCCGGGACGTGGTGCATCTCGAAATCTCGGGTTCGCCGGCCGAGTCAACGCAAATCCGCACCGCCGAGGGATGTAGGGCCTAGATGGCAGCCTCTCTGGCATTGTTTTTTATCTAGATCGCGCCATCTCGTTCAATGTTCTCCGATCGAGCCGTTTACGATGCAGGATCATGGGTCCCGCATGTCATCCTCTATGAACCAAAATTCTTTCTATTCTTGGATTTTTTTGACCCCCCGATTTCCGGCTACTTCCTTTTTCTTTTGATCCCTGCCGCCTTGGAAACGTTGAGACCGTCTGTCGCTAAATGGGACCCGCATGTCATCCTCTATGTGCAATCAACTTTCTTTTCTTGGAGTTTTTTTTGGCACCTCAAATTTGGTCACTTGCCTTTTTCTTTCGATCCCCGCCGCCTCTCAAACGGTGATACCGCTGCGCTAACTGGGACCCGCATGTCATCCTCTATGTACTATAAAACTTTCTTTTCTTGAATTATTTTTGGCACCTCATATTTGGTCACTTACCTTTTTCTTTCGATCCCCGCCGCCTCTCAAACGGTGATACCGCTGTCTGCTAAATGGGACCCGCATGTCATCCTCTATGTACTATAAAACTTTCTTTTCTTGAATTATTTTTGGCTCCTCATATTTTTTTCACTTGCCTTTTTCTTTCGATCCCCTGCCGCCTCTCAAACGGTGATACCGCTGCTTGCTAAATGGGACCCGCATGTCATCCTCTATGTACTATAAAACTTTCTTTTCTTGAATTATTTTTGGCTCCTGATATTTTTTCACTTGCCTTTTTCTTTTGATCTCATGCCACGTTTGAGACGTTGAGGAACCTGCAGGCTCATGGGACCCGCATGTCATCCTCTATGTACTATAAAAGTTCATTTTCTTGGTTTTTTTTCACCCTCTGATTTTTGGCAATTTCTTTTTTCTTTTCATCCCCCGCCGCCTCTCAAACGGTGATACCGCTGCTGCTAAATGGGACCCGCATGTCATCCTCTATGTACTATAAAACTTTCTTTTCTTGAATTATTTTTGGCTCCTCATATTTGGTCACTTGCCTTTTTCTTTCGATCTCATGCCACGTTTGAAACGTTGAGGAACCTGCTGGCTCATGGGACCCGCATGTCATCCTCTATGAGCAATCAACTTTCTTTTCTTGGAGTTTTTTTTGGCACCTCATATTTGGGCACTTGCCTTTTTCTTTCGATCTCATGCCACGTTTGAAACGTTGAGGAACCTGCTGGCTCATGGGACCCGCATGTCATCCTCTATGTGCTATAAAAGTTTCCTTTGTTGGATTTTTTTTCACCCTCTGATTTTTGGCTTGCCTTTTTCTTTTGATCCCTCGCCCCTTTGAAACGTTGAGTAAGCTGTTGGCTCAAGGGACCCGCATGTCATCCTCTATGTCCATCAACTTTTTTTCTTGGATTTTTTTTCACCCCATAATTACTAGCTACTTTCTTTTTCTTTTGATCTCAAGCCGCATTACAAACATTGAGACCGCTGCTGCAAAATGGGACCCACATGTCATCCTCTATGTACAATAAATTTTCTTTTCTTGGATTATCTTTTGCTCCTGATATTTTGTCACTTGCCTTTTTCTTTCGATCTCATGCCGCCTTTGAAACGTTGAGTAAGCTGCTGGCTCATGGGTCCCGCATGTCATCCTCTACGAACAATAAAAGTTTCCTTTCTTGGAGTTATTTTTGACCCCTAATTTACGGCTATTTGCCTTTTTCTTTGGATCTCCTGCCCCTTTGAAACGATGAGGACGCTCGTTGGCGGGTCGGTCCCACAAGTCATCCTCTATGAACAATAAAAGTTTCCTTTGATGGATTTTTTTGAACCCCTAATTAATTTCTCGGATATTTCCTTTTTTTCTTCGATCCCTGCCGCCTTGGAATCGTTGAGGATGCTGCTGCCTCATGGGTCCCGCATGTCATCCTCTCAGAACGGTAAATGTTTCTTTTCTTGGATATTGTTTACCAAATGATTTTTGGCTTATTTTTTCTTTCGATATCCTGCCGCCTTTAAAACGTTGAGGACGGCTGTCGGCTCACGGGTCCCACATGTCAGCCTCTATGAACAATAAATGCTGAGGACGCTGCTGCCTCATGGGTCCCGCATGTCATCCTCTCAGAACGAAAATGTTTCTTTTCTTGGATTTTTTACCAACAGATTTTTGGTTTATTTTTTCTTTCCATCCCCTGCCGCCTTTAAAACGACGCTCGTTGGCTCATGGGTCCCCGATGTCGACCTCCCCGTACAAGAAACATGTGATATCTTGATTATTTTGCAGACAATAAACAGTGTATTGCGCTCTGAGCTATTTCAACGGATAAATTAAATCTTTATTATTTACATAAACAAATTTATATGCTGAATCTCCTTGTTTTTTGTTTTTGCGAAGCATAGGACTTTCCTGTTTTTTTTAGAAAAATCCGAACTATCCTGTTTTGGAGTGGGCTGAAATTGTACGAGTCAAAAGGCCCGACGGGATAGTTCGAATGCCCAGATGTCCACATGCAGCCCAATTGAAATCGTTCTTTTTTTTGGATTTTTTTCACCCCCTGATTTCTGGCTACTTCATTTTTCTTTTGGTCCTGTTCCGCCTTGGAAACGTTGAGACCGCTGCTGCAAAATGGGACCCGCATGTCATCCTCTATGTACAGTAAAATTTCTTTTCTTAGATTATTTTTGGCTCCTGATATTTGGTCACTTGCCTTTTTCTTTCGATCCCGTGCAGCCTCTCAAACGGTGATACCGCTGCTGCTAAATGGGACCCGCATGCCATCCTCTATGTACAATCAAGTTTCTTTTCTTGAATTATTTTTGGCTCCTGATATTTGGTCACTTGCCTTTCTCTTTCGATCTCATGCCACGTTTGAAACGTTGAAAAACCTGCTGGCTCATGGGACCCGCATGTCATCCTCTATGTACAATAAAACTTTCTTTTCTTCGATTTTTTTGGCACCTCATATTTGGTCACTTGCCTTTTTCTTTCGATCCCCGCCGCCTCTCAAACGGTGATACCGCTGCTGCTAAATGGGACCCGCATGTCATACTCTATGTACAATCAAGTTTCTTTTCTTGAATTATTTTTGGTTCCCGTTATTTGGTCACTTGCCTTTTTCTTTCGATCTCATGCCACGTTTGAAACGTTGTAAAACCTGTTGGCTCATGGGACCCGCATGTCATCCTCTATGTACTATAAAAGTTCATTTTCTTGGTTTTTTTTTCACCCTCTGATTTTCGGCTATTTCCTTTTTCTTTTGATCCCCTGCCGCCTTTGAAACGTTGAGGACTCTGCTGGCTCATCGATAAAACTTTCCTTTATTGGAGTTTTTTTACCCCCTAATTTCTGGCTACTTTCTTTTTCTTTTGATCTCAAGCCGCATTTGAAACGTTGAGACCGCTCGCTGCTAAATGGGACCCGCATGTCATCCTCTATGTACAATAAAGTTTTCTTTTCTTGGATTATCTTTGTCTCCTGATATTTTGTCACTTGCCTTTTTCTTTCGATCTCATGCCGCCTTTGAAACGTTGAGTAAGCTGCTGGCTCATGGGTCCCGCATGTCATCCTCTACGAACAATAAAAGTTTCCTTTCTTGGAGTTATTTTTGAACCCTAATTTCTGGCTACTTCCTTTTTCTTTTGATCCCGTGCCGCCTTGGAAACGTTGAGACCGTTGCTGCTAAATGGGTCCCGCATGTCATCCTCTATGTACAATAAAATTTCTTTCTTCGATTATTTTCGGGTCCTGATATTTGGTCACTTGCCTTTTTCTTTCGATCTCATACCGCCTTTGAAACGTTGAGGAAGCCTGCTGGAGCATGGGTCCCGCATGTCATCCTCTATGAACAATAAAAGTTTCCTTTCTTGGAGTTATTTTTTACCCCTAATTTCCGGCTACTTCCTTTTTCTTTTGATCCCCTGCCGCCTTTGAAACGTTGAAGACTTTGCTGGCTCATGGGTCCCACATGTCAGCCTCTATGAACAATAAACAATTCCTTTCTTGGAGTTATTTTGTACCCCTAATTTCTGGCTATTTGCATTTTTTCTTTCGATCCCCAGTCGCCTTCTAAACGTAGAGGACGCTGCTGGCTCGTGGGTCCCAGATGTCAGCCTCCATGGAGAATAAACCTCTCCTTTGTTGGATTTATTTTTCACCCTCTGATTTTGGCTATTTCCTTTTTCTTTTGATCCACTGCCGCCTTGGAAACATTGAGTAAGCTGCTGACACATGGGGCCCGTGATACGTCTCCAACGTATCGATAATTTCTTATGTTCCATGCTACTTTATTGATAATACCTACATGTTTTATGCACACTTTATGTCATATTTGCGCATTTTCTGGAACTAACCTATTAACAAGATGCCGAAGAGCCGATTCTTTGTTCTCGCTGTTTTTGGTTTCAGAAATCCTAGTAAGGAAATATTCTCGGAATTGGACGAAATCTTCGCCCGGGGTCCTATTTTTGCACGGAGCTTCCGGAAGACCGAAGAGATAACGAAGTGGGGCGACGAGGCGCCGCCACCATAGGGCCGCGCGGCCGAGGGGGCCCGCGCCACCCTATGGTGTGGGCCCCTCGTCGGCCCCCCGACCTACCCTTCCGCCTACTTAAAGCCTCCGTCGCGAAAACCCCGATACCGAGAGCCACGATACGGAAAACCTTCCGGAGACGCCGCCGCCGCGAATCCCATCTCGGGGATTCAGGAGATCGCCTCCGGCACCCCGCCGGAGAGGGGATTCATCTCCCGGAGGACTCTTCATCGCCATGATCGCCTCCGGAGTGATGAGTGAGTAGTTCACCCCTGGACCATGGGTCCATAGCGGTAGCTAGATGGTCGTCTTCTCCTTGTTGTGCTTCATTGTTGGATCTTGTGAGCTGCCTAACATGATCAAGATCATCTATATGTAATTCTATATGTTGTGTTTGTCGGGATCCGATGGATAGAGAATACTATGTTATGGTGATTATCAATCTATTGTTTATGTGTTGTTTATGATCTTGCATGCTCTCCGTTATTAGTAGAGGCTCGGCCAAGTTTGTACTCTTAACTCCAAGAGGGAGTATTTATGCTCGATAGTGGGTTCATGCCTTCATTGACACCGGGACGATGACGAGAAAGTTCTAAGGTTGTGATGTCTTGTTGCCACTAGGGATAAAACATTGATTCTATGTCTAAGGATGTAGTTGTCGATTACATTACGCACCATACTTAATGCAATTGTCTGTTGCTTTGCAACTTAATACTGAATGGGGTTCGGATGATAACCTGAAGGTGGACTTTTTAGGCATAGATGCAGTTGGATGGCGGTCTATGTACTTTGTCGTAATGACCGGATTAAATCTCACTATATTTATCATATCATGTATATGCATTGTTATGCCCTTCTCTATTTGTCAATTGCCCGACCGTAATTTGTTCACCCAAGCATGCTTTTATCTTATGGGAGAGACACCTCTAGTGAACTGTGGACCCCGGTCCTATTCTTTACATAGCATACAATCTACTGCAATTGTGTTTTACTCGTTTTCTTGCAAACAATCATCTTCCACTCGATACGTTTAATCCTTTGTTACAGCAAGCCGGTGAGATTGACAACCTCATCTGTTTCGTTGGGGCAAGGTACTTTGGTTTTGTTGTGCGGATTCCACGTTGGCGCCGGAATCCTCGTTGTTGCGCCGCATCACATTTCGCCACCATCAACCTTCAACGTGCTTCTTGGCTCCTACTGGTTCGATTAAACCTTGGTTTCATACTCGAGGGAAACTTGCTTCTATACGCATCATACCTTCCACTTGGGGTTCCCAACGGACGTGTGCATCTACGCGTATCAAGCTAAATTTCTGGCGCCGTTGCCGGGGAGATCAAGACACGCTGCAAGGGGAGTCTCCACTTCTCAATCTCATTACTTTGTTTTTGTCTTGCTTTATTTTATTTACTATTTTGTTTGCTTTCTTATATCAAAAACACAAAAAAATAGTTACTTGCATTTAATTTATTTTGTTATCATGACTAGTCCTGTACTTGTTTTTATTTTCACTAGTTAGGCATAATGGACAAAAATGACCTTTTTATTCTATTTCCTGATTTAAGACATGGATGGTTTGATGCGAAAATTAAAAAACCCATGGAACATATTAATATGAATGCTTTGAACACTATTGTTGCTAATGCTATGGAAAATTCTAAGCTTGGGGAAGCTGGCTTTGATGAGCATGATATTTTTAGTCCCCCAAGCATTGGGGAGAAAATTTACTTTGATGATACTTTGCCTCCTATATTTGATGATGATAATAATAATGATAGCTACTTTGTTGAATTTGCTCCCACTACAACTAATAAAATTGATTATGCTTATGTTGGGAGTAGTAATTATTTTATGCATGAGACTCATGATAAGAATGCTTTATGTGATAGTTATATTGTTGAGTTTGCTCATGTTGCTACTGAAAGTTATTATGAGAGAGGAAAATATGGTTGTAAAAATTTTCATGTTACTAAAACACCTCTCTATGTGCTGAAATTTTTGAAGCTACACTTGTTTTATTTTCCTATGCTTGTTACTTTGCTCTTCATGAACTTGTTTATTTACAAGATTCTTATGCATAGGAAGCATGTTAGACTTAAATGTTTTTTGAATTTGCCTCTTGATGCTCTCTTTTGCTTCAACTTCTATTTCTTGCGAGTGCATCATTAAAACTGCTGAGCCCATCTTAATGGTTATAAAGAAAGAACTTCTTGGGAGATAACCCATGTGTTTTTTTACTACAGTACTTTGTTTTATATTTGAGTCTTGGAAGTTGTTTACTACTGTAGCAACCTCTCCTTATCATGTTTTTGTGCCAAGTAAAGTTTCTATGTTAAAGTTGATGTTATATTTGGGATCGCTGCGCAGAAACAGCATTGCTGTCTGTCACGAATCTGGGCACAGGCCTCTGTAGAAAATTCGAAAAAATCTGCCAATTTGCGAGCGTGATCCACAGATATGTATGCAACTTTCATTAGTTTTGAGTTTTTCCATTTGAGCAAGTCTGGTGCCAGCTTTAAATTCGTCTTTACGGACTGTTCTGTTTTTGACAGATTCTGCCTTTTATTTCGCATTGCCTCTTTTGCTATGTTGGATTCATTTCTTTGATCCATTAATGTCCAGTAGCTTTATGCAATGTCCAGAAGTGTAAAGAATGATTGTGCCACCTCTGAACATGTGAATTATTAATTGTGCACTAACCCTCTAATGAGTTTGCTTGAAGTTTGGTGTGAAGGAAGTTTTCAAGGGTCAAGAGAGGAGTATGATATACTATGATCAAGAGGAGTGAAAGCTCTAAGCTTGGGGATGCCCCCGTGGTTCACCCCTGCATATTTTAAGAAGACTCAAGCGTCTAAGCTTGGGGATGCCCAAGGCATCCCCTTCTTCATCGACAACATCATCGAGTTCCTCCCACGAAACTATATTTTTATTCAATCACATCTTGTGTTCTTTACTTGGAGCGTCGGTTTGTTTTTGTTTTTGTTTTTGTTTGAATAAAATGGATCCTAGCATTCACTTTGTGGGAGAGAGACACGCTCCGCTGTTGCATATGGACAAATATGTCCTTAGGCTTTACTCATAATGTTCAAGGCGAAGTTTCTTCTTCGTTAAATTGTTATATGGTTGGAATTGGAAAATGCTACATGTAGTAATTCTAAAATGTCTTGGATAATGTGATACTTGGCAATTGTTGTGCTCATGTTTAAGCTCTTGCATCATATGCTTTGCACCCATTAATGAAGAAATACATAGAGCTTGCTAAAATTTGATTTGCATATTTGGTCTCTCTAAGGTCTAGATAATATCTAGTATTGAGTTTTGAACAACAAGGAAGATGGTGTAGAGTCTTATAATGTTTACAATATGTCTTTTATGTGAGTTTTGCTGCACCGGTTCATCCTTGAGTTTGCTTCAAACAACCTTGCTAGCCTAAACCTTGTATCGAGAGGGAATACTTCTCATGCATCCAAAATCCTTGAGCCAACCACTATGCCATTTGTGTCCACCATACCTACCTACTACATGGTATTTCTCCGCCATTCCAAAGTAAATTGCTTGAGTGCTACCTTTAAAATTCCATCATTCAACTTTGCAATATATAGCTCATGGGACAAAATAGCCTTAAAAACTATCGTAGCATTGAATATGTACTTATGCACTTTATCTTTTATTAAGTTGCTTGTTGTGCGATAACCATGCTTCTGGGGAACGCCATCAACTATTGTTGAATATCATGTGAGTTGCTATGCATGTCCATCTTGTCTGAAGGATCTATCACCTTAGTGGTTGGTGCATGCAAAATTGTTAGAGAAGAACATTGGGCCGCTAACTAAAGCCATGAATCATGGTTGAAGTTTCAGTTTTGGACATATATCCTCAATCTCATATGAGAATAATAATTGTTGCTACATGCTTATGCATTTAAGAGGAGTCCATTATCTGTTGTCCATGTTGTCCCGGTATGGATGTCTAAGTCGAGAATAATCAAAAGCGAGAAATCCAAAATGCGAGCATTCTCCTTAGACCTTTGTACAGGCGGCATGGAGGTACCCCTTTGTGACACTTGGTTGAAACATGGCATGCAAAGATCCGGTAGTCCAAGCTAAGTAGGACGAGGTGCGGGCACTATTAGTATACTATGCATGAGGCTTGCAACTTGTAAGAAATAATTTACATAACTCATATGCTTTATTACTACCGTTGACAAAATTGTTTCATGTTTTCAAAATAAAAGCTCTAGCACAAATACAGCAATCGATGCTTTCCTCTTTGAAGGACCATTCTTTTACTTTTATTGTTGAGTCAGTTTACCTATCTCCCTCCACTTAAGAAGCAAACACTTGTGTGAACTGTGCATTGATTCCTACATACTTGCATATTGCACTTGTTATATTACTTTATGTTGACAATATCCATGAGATATACTTGTTATAAGTTGAAAGCAACCGCTGAAACTTAATCTTCCTTTGTGTTGCTTCAATACCTTTACTTTGATTTATTGCTTTATGAGTTAACTCTTATGCAAGACTTATTGATGCTTGTCTTGAAGTACTATTCATGAAAAGTCTTTGCTTTATGATTCACTTGTTTACTCATGTCATTACCTTTGTTTTGATCGCTGCATTCATTACATATGTTTACAAATAGTATGATCAAGATTATGATGGCATGTCACTTCAGAAATTATCTTTGTTATCGTTTTACCTGCTCGGGACGAGCGAAACTAAGCTTGGGGATGCTGATACGTCTCCAACGTATCGATAATTTCTTATGTTCCATGCTACTTTATTGATGATACCTACATGTTTTATGCACACTTTATGTCATATTTGCGCATTTTCTAGAACTAACCTATTAACAAGATGCTGAAGAGCCGATTCTTGTTTCTCGCTGTTTTTGGTTTCAGAAATCCTAGTAAGGAAATATTCTCGGAATTGGACGAAATCTTCGCCCGGGGTCCTATTTTTGCACGGAGCTTCCGGAAGACCGAAGAGATAACGAAGTGGGCGACGAGGCGCCGCCACCATAGGGCCGCGCGGCCGGAGGGGGCCCGCGCCGCCTATGGTGTGGGCCCCTCGTCAGCCCCCGACCTACCCTTCCGCCTACTTAAAGCCTCCGTCGCGAAAACCCCGATGCCGAGAGCCACGATACGGAAAACCTTCCAGAGACGCCGCCGCCGCGAATCCCATCTCGGGGGATTCAGGAGATCGCCTTCGGCACCCTGCCGGAGAGGGGATTCATCTCCCGGAGGACTCTTCATCGCCATGATCGCCTCCGGAGTGATGAGTGAGTAGTTCACCCTCGGACCATGGGTCCATAGCAGTAGCTAGATGGTCGTCTTCTCCTTGTTGTGCTTCATTGTTGGATCTTGTGAGCTGCCTAACATGATCAAGATCATCTATATGTAATTCTATATGTTGTGTTTGTCGGGATCCGATGGATAGAGAATACTATGTTATGGTGATTATCAATCTATTGTTTATGTGTTGTTTATGATCTTGCATGCTCTCCGTTATTAGTAGAGGCTCGGCCAAGTTTGTACTCTTA
>NC_061511.1:4726079-4848813 GCF_022539505.1 Lolium rigidum | reverse complement strand
GGTGCCAAAAATAATCCAGGAAAAGAAAGTTTTATAGTACATAGAGGATGACATGCGGGTCCCGAGTTAGCGAAGCAAGGTATCACCCGTTTGAGAGGCGGCAGGGGATCGAAAGAAAAAGGCAAGTGACCAAATTTGAGGTGCCAAAAATAATCCAGGAAAAGAAAGTTTTATAGTACATAGAGGATGACATGCGGGTCCCAGTTAGCGAGCAGCGGTATCACCGTTTGAGAGGCGGCAGGGGATTGAAAGAAAAAGGCAAGTGACCAAATTTGAGGTGCCAAAAATAATCCATGAAAAGAAAGTTTTATAGTACATAGAGGATGACATGCGGGTCCCGAGTTAGCGACAGCGGTATCACCGTTTGAGAGGCGGCAGGGGATCGAAAGAAAAAGGCAAGTGACCAAATATGAGGTGCCAAAAATAATTCAAGAAAAGAAAGTTTTATAGTACATAGAGGATGACATGCGGGTCCCGGTTAGCGGCAGCGGTATCACCGTTTGAGAGGCGGCAGGGGATCGAAAGAAAAAGGCAAGTGACCAAATTTGAGGTGCCAAAAATAATCCAGGAAAAGAAAGTTTTATAGTACATAGAGGATGACATGCGGGTCCCGAGTTAGCGGCAGCGGTATCACCGTTTGAGAGGCGGCGAGGGGATCGAAAGAAAAAGGCAAGTGACCAAATTTGAGGTGCCAAAAAAAACTCCAAGAAAAGAAAGTTGATTGCACATAGAGGATGACATGCGGGTCCCATTTAGCGGCAGCGGTCTCAACGTTTCCAAGGCGGCAAGGGATCAAAAGAAAAAGGAAGTAGCCAGAAATCAGGGGGTCAAAAAAAATCCAAGAATAGAAAGAATTTTGGTTCATAGAGGATGACATGCGGGACCCATGATCCTGCATCGTAAACGGCTCGATCGGAGAACGTTGAACGAGATGGCGCGATGTAGAAAAAAACAATGCCAGAGAGGCTGCCATCTGGGCCCTACATCCCTCGGCGGTGCGGATTTGCGTTGACTCGGCCGGCGAACCCGAGATTTCGAGATGCACCACGTCCGGGGCCACCATACGCGACGATTTGGCCGCTTTCGTCGGGCTAGGTGGCCTCAAAAACGAGAAAAAAAAAAGTTTTGACATGCACCACGGAGGGACCAAAATCGTCGGCCATGGTACACCAGCAACCACGGCGCGACTTCAACTTCGTCGGCCATGGCAACTTTTCTTGTAGTGATACTAAATGGGCCGACCCTTTAACTGGAAAGTGGGACCCACCTGTGTTTTTGGCCCGGCCCACTAGCTTGTTGGGCCGGCCCACTTGCTATACGGTGGACCCCAAACACTAAATGGGCCGGCCCTTTAACAGGAAAGTGGGACCCACCTGTGTTTTTGGCCCGGCCCACTTGCTTCTTGGGCCGGCCCAGTTGCTGTAATGTGGACCCCACATGTTAAATGGGCCGGCCCTTTTAAGTTTTGACCAGTCAACCTTAGAGGTTAGGCCCGGCCCACGTAACTAATGGACCAGCCCAGCTATATATTTGACCGGTCAAACTATGTCATCTGGCCCGGCCCGCTTAAGACGTGGCAGGCCTCGTGTGGGCCTACCATCTACCACGGGGTTTCAGCCGGTTAACGCCGTTAACTGCCAGTTAACGGCGTCTGCCACGTGTCAGTTTGCATGACGTCAGCAGTCAACGGGCTCCCGAAAACACTTCCGCAACGGTCCGATTTTCCGTGGCGGAAGGGCGCCCAAACGCGACGGACCGAAAAAAACGTCGTAGGACTTTGCCTGACGCAGTTTCGACAACAGAACCCATATCGTCGGGTTAGGCCCATAGGCGACGAAAAATGCCCCTTAGTTGACGATTTTGGGACGTTGTCTATCAGAACTTTTCTTGTAGTGTTAGTCCGTGTTAGTTGTACCCAAAATACAAAAATTAGAGGCAAAACAATAGCAAAAGTGTTCGGGAAAGTAGATACGTTTTGGACGTATCAGCATCAAGCAACGCAGATATAGCACCAGTCAATAGATTTTCCATCCAATAGTTGCAACCAAAGTGATCCATATGCTCATAATGTTGTTTTGTGAAAAACCGATATTTTTTTGTGTCGTACACAAAGAATAAAAAATTTGGTGCTTAAAAAAATGCTTTTCACCAAACATACTTTTAATATTTTTTACACAAGACACAAAAAATATCAATTTTCGGTGAAACTTGGCGTGCACAGATATAGACATATATGGGCCAATTTTTTGTTCACATTTTTCTACAACTTTGAAATGTTTTTCTTGGGTAGTAGGAGCATATGCTCCCAAGTTCAAAAGTGGATTTACATGCTCTTGGAGCTAATTTTTAGCCCAAATTGCTATTTTAGCAATCGAGGGAAATTTTGGAAATTCACTTGGAGATATTGTAAGAGGAAATCTTAAAAAAAATGTGAATTGTAAAAGTGTATCAAAGTGCACTGTAAAATATTTTAATGTTTTAAGGTGCCAAGTTGTTGTATCACGAAACAACTGTAAAAATCAAGCATATAGAAATTTGTCCGTAGGATCCACCTGTGAACGGTATTTTTTTCTCCTTTCTTCACTATATCTTCCTCCCAAATTCGGCCACTTCCTCCCCAGCTCGCCGCCCCACTCTTGGAGTAGGTCCAGATCTCCCCGACCAGATCAAGGGCAGCCTGAGTTTCTTCTTCATCGTCGTGCAACTCTTGTGGCAGGAGTTGTGGCGGTGGAGGAGGCTGCACTCAGGGATCTCTAAAAATAAGGCTACATGTCCGCATGACGTTGGATGGTCATCTTCGGGCTCCGGTCTTCTCCGACGAGCTTCCGAGGAGGAAGACAATAAGCTCCTCCAATAAGCGCTTCCATCTTTTCTTTTGGGGCTTCGTTGCAGTACTACATCCGCTGGCCGGCCATGGTGGCGAGGGAAATATGTAGTATAACTCATTGGCCTCCAAAGGTGAAAGATACAGGGGAGGATCCTTGCTGCAACTAGTTGGAGTTTATCACATGGTGGCCTTGGCTCGCTGCCATGATCTCGGGCTGATGAGGCAGCCACTCTTGATGCCATCGATGGCATCGATTCAACCTCCAAGACGGAGGCCCTCGAATAGATTCCCGGCAGCAGGCAACACATTCTCTCTCTCTTCCAAGTGGTTTCATCCCTGACGATGGAAAGGGTGTCCGGCGATGGAGTCCCAACTATATACTTGTGGAGGTTTCTTACTATTTGTTAGGATCCTTTGTGCTAATGTTTAAAGTTTGGTTTTTTCTTTTGTCATGTACTCAAGTAGTAACCCGCCGATGAAGCAATGCACCTTCAGGCCCTTTTGGGCCTTTCCATGGTTCAAAAAACACCAAAACCATATGTTTTCGCTCTCTTTTATGGATCTGTTAGAGCATCTTCACCGGCAGCCCCAAAAGCCCTATTAGGTTGCCACATGTTTTTAGGCTAACACGGGAGAACCCTAAAAACTGCCAGCGCGTTCTCAAGCCCAATAAAACTATCGGCAACCCCATGCCGACCCCTACAGGCGGGGTGTGAATCAGGCGAGCCGGCGCCTTGTGCCACGTCGAATCTCCAGCGTGGGACCTTCTTGTGAGAGACCCAACCACCGCATCACGTTTTAAATGACAGTGTGGCGAGGCCTGTCGTCATACAGTGGCCGCACCAGTTCCCTAGGTGGCGATGCGATGGTATGCCGCCCGCACACTCCACGCGCCTATCTACACGGCGACGGTAGAGCTCCCACCGTCTTCAATGCACACACCAGCCTCCACTATAAAACATTCGCGTCGGCACCACTATCTCCATTCCTTCCCGCCGATCCTCCTTCTCCGTCTCCATTCCTTCCCGCTGCCCACCTGCTCCACGAAGATGGCGCACAACCACGAAGCCGATAACATCGGCACCGACAACCGCCTGCACAACCTCGACCTTGAGGAGGCGGTGGTGCTTCATTAAGCGGGGCTCCTCGTGCCATCAGAATATCGCCTTGTTCCTCCATTGTCCGGGGGGGGGGGGGGGGGCTTCGCGCCCTCATAGCGGAGCGCCGCAAGACGACCCGACATGGGGGCCAAACAATGCATCTTCCAACGTGAGCGCGAGGCGGAGATCGCCCGCTTCACCAGCCCCGGCTCCTAGCCGTTCAACCGCATTGTCTTGCGAGCATGGTGGCGCCGTAGGCAGGACGTTGACCAAACGCCGCGCACGGGTACCGCCAGCGACGTGACGCGTGTCGCCGCGGGG
This sequence comes from Lolium rigidum, assembly GCF_022539505.1. NCBI lineage: Eukaryota > Viridiplantae > Streptophyta > Magnoliopsida > Poales > Poaceae > Lolium > Lolium rigidum. The sequence goes on along the minus strand of NC_061511.1, from coordinate 4,844,565 downwards.
CTTTCTTCACCATTTAGTTCCGGTCAGGCTTGGGCTTGGGCTCTTCCGGCTCCGGGATTTGTTTAGGTTTTTTCTACTAAATGTTTTACTCCCTCCGTCCCATAAAAAATGTCTCAACTTTGTCAAAGTTTAGATGTATCTAGACACTATCTAGTAGGTAGATACATCTAGCTTTTGATAAAATTATGACACTTTTGGTAGGACAGAGCTGAGTAGTTTAAATTTCCTAATATTTTTGTACAATAGCGTTAAGCTGGCGCTGCCGTTTATTTTGGGCTTCGGGTGGAGTAGAGACGCAAGAGTTCTGAATAAGGGCTTCGTCTCGTCAGGCCCTCCGCTGGATTCAGCCACTGGATCTCCCAACACACTCGCCGTCGGCGCTTATGGCCAGGAGCCCGAGGGGTCCAATCCTTCGGCGGCGGCCTCCGCAGGCTGCTCGCCATGAAGACCGGATCAGCACCCTCCCCGACGATCTCCTCCTCCTCCTCCTGCGCAAGATCGACACCCACACGGCACTCGGCGCCGGGACGCTCTCTAGGCGCTGGGCCCACCTCCCCCGCCAGCTCCCCGACCTCGACTTCAGGGTCGGCGACGTACTCTCGCCGCGCTATCACAAATGGCTCTTCGTCGGCAACGGATCTCAGTTAGAGTACGGACGCCACACCATGGAGAAGGAGATCAGGCCTAACATCCGGCGGTTCGAGCGCCGCGCCATGCGCTCCTTGGTCAGATCCGTCGAGAGCTTCTTGGACGCTGGCGATGACGGACGGCGGGTGAACAGGCTGAGGCTCGAGTTCTTCACCACCCACAACACCGGCTGCATCAACCGTCTCCTGGCCAAGGCCATCGATGTTTGGGGGGCCGTTTCTCTCGAGGCTGTTGCCAAGCCAATTCACCGGGGACGGAAAGTCCACGTTTTTCCCAGCCATGGCCTCTGTGTGGAACCCCGCGCGTCACGCCTGCGAAGCCTCAAGCTTGGAGGCTGCGTGCTGCCGCCCCTGCACGAGTACAGCTCGCTCAGTACCCTCGTCCTGCAAGACATGCCAGAGTCGACACCAGGGGCAGGCTATGAGGGCGTCTTCACCTCGTGCCCGCAGCTGCAGGTGCTGCATCTCATCTCCTGTCAGAGCGGAGACCAAATCGTCGTGGACGCCCCCAGGTCACAGATAAGGGAGCTGGTTCTGGACAAGTGCGAGTTCATGCGGTTATGCATGAGGGCTCTTCCCTATCTCGAGAGGCTAGCCTCTCTGGGAACAAGAGTGTTGTTTGAGTCCGCTTCATTTGCCTGCCTCAGGCAATATAACCTCACGTTGGGCTTCGGCGACGATCTGGGAGAATATGGCCATGTCTTTGTGAAGATCCTCAAGGCGCAGCTTGGCTTGTTTTTTGGACACGCCATGGAAATCACCAACTTGGTTATCCGGTTCACTGGACCTGGCAGATGGATCGTGCCCTCCAGCTCCCCGGCCACATTTTTACCTAACCTCAGGCGGCTGCTGGTCGCTGATGTGCCTTCGTCCTGGGATGTCTCATGGCCCCGTCTCCTGCTTGAGACAGCGCCTTCCCTCCACACCCTTCATGTACACGTTGATCCCTCCTTAGCGGAGCCTGGCGATGAGATACCCTGGCAACCCACCATGCTTCGGCACCATCACTTGAAGGAGTTTGTGATGGTTGGTTTTCAAGCAATGGAGAGGCAGCTTTATCTTGTCAAATTTGTTGTGGAAGTATGCACAGCTCTGTGTCATGTCGCCTTGTTCAAGGATGGGCATGTTCGGGACAAGGGGCACTGGGACTGGGAGCTGATGACGGAGCAACACTCATGGACCCAAGAGGAGAAGGGCGCCATGCTGAACCAGATCATGGATGGGGTTTCTTCCTCTTCAATAGTTCCTAGCCAACTGGTTTTTGGCTGATCAAGTCCTCTCATGTTTCTTCATTTGTTTCAAGCAATCAAGCCTCCAGTCATGCTTTCCATATCCCTATTTGATGCCATGTAATGTTTTGTGATCTTCACTCAAACAATATGCAATTGCAGTGTGTTTTTGAAGGAAACTCTATAGTCTATTTGTTAAATACTATTTCATATCCACTAAGATTCTAACAATCTACCATAATGATGCCAGGTATGACTAATTCAATCCGACTGAGGTTTGCAAAATTATTCTGCTTATTATAGGAGTTGTGACAACACCAGACTGTTTGGCAGAACACACACTTATTCCTTTACTTGCATTATATTTGCATTCTTGCAGCTTCTTTTCACAAAAAATAGCTAGTATTGAATTGTTCATATGACAAACTTTTATCTATGATAATAATGCCTGGAATGATTGAATCAATTTGACTCTTGTTTGCAAGATTACTCTGCTTAGAGGAGTTGCGGCAACGTTAGACTGTTTGGCAGAACACACCGTTAATTCTTTTCTCCAGCAACCACCAAATTAGAAATCATTGGCAAGCAATCAAATTAAATTGGTCTGGACTATCACTATTATGATTGAAATCTAGTTGCTGCCACCAAAGTCAGGAGCTCCCATAAAATGTATGATGTTAGTCATTTGATTAAAATTTTGTAAGCTATCTTCAGGGGATCACATTCTACTTAGCATTCTAATATCTCTCACCTGAGGTAGGGTCTTCTGGATTGTGTCTCAATACAAAGTCCAGTAAATTAAAAGGAGTGCCATGAACCTTGATAGGGTGCTATGGAAGAAGGCACTTTCTCAGTGCCTTTCATGAATTACTGTCCCAGTTTCTACGCAGATTGAACATTTTGATGCACATGATTGATTGAAGCTATCTTGGGGAGCACATTCTACTTAACATTCGAATATCTTTCACCTGAGGTCAGTAAATTCAAAGGAGTGCCATGAACCTTGCCGGTGGATAGGCTGCCATGGAAGAAGGTACTTTCTCAGTGCCTTTCATGAATTACTGACCCAGTTTCTACGCAGACTGAACATTTTGATGCACAAGATTGTTTGAAGCTATCTTTACGCGGACTGGACATTTTGATGCACCACTTGTTCCATAACACAGGTTGGAAGAGTAATGCAACACACCACTAGTCAACATAGGTCGGCTATGGGCTGCTAAACTGTGAGCTTCTTGGCTATATGGACCTTTGCAATCTTGAGAAGTGCCGATGCGCCTTCGTCCTGGGATGTCTCATGGCCCCGTCTCCTGCTTGAGACAGCGCCTTCCCTCCACACCCTTCATGTACACGTTGATCCCTCCTTAGCGGAGTCTGGCGATGAGATACCCTGGCAACCCACCATGCTTCGGCATGATCACTTGAAGGAGTTTGTGATGGTTGGTTTTCAAGCAAATGAGAGGCAGCTTTATCTTGTCAAATTTGTTGTGGAAATATGCACTGCTCTGTTTCATGTCGCCTTGTTCAAGGATGGGCATGTTCGAGACAAGGGGCACTGGGATTGGGAGCTGGTGACGGAGCAACACTTGTGGACCCCCGAGGAGAAGGGCGCCACGCTGGACCAGATCATGGATGGGGTTTCTTCCTCTTCAATAGCACCTAGTCAACTGGTTTTCGGCTGATCGTGTCCTCTCATGTTTCTTCACATGGTTCAAGCAACCAAGCCTCCAGTCATGTTTTTCATATCCCTATTTCATGCCATGTAGTATTTTGTAATCTTCACCCAAACAATTGGCAGTCTCAGTGCATGCATTGTTTATCAGGGGAACTCAATAGTCTATCTATTAAATTGTTCATATGCACAGGCTTCTAACAATCTACCATAATGATGCTGGGTATGATTAATTCAATCCTGACTGAGGTTTGCAAAATTATTCTGCTTATTATAGGAATTGTGACAACACCAGACTGTTTGGCAGAACACGCCCTTATTCCTTTACTTGCATTATATCTGGATTCTTGCAACTTCTTTTCACAAAAATAGCTAGTATTGAACTGTTCATATGACAAGCTTTTATCTATGATAATGATGCCTGGAATGATTGAATCAATTTGACTCTTATTTGCAAGATTACTCTGCTTAGAGGAGTTGCGGCAACGCTAGACTGTTTGGCAGAACACACTGTTAGTTCTTTTCTCCAGCAACCACCAAATTAGAAATCATTGGCAAGCAATCAAATTAAATTGGTCTGGACTATCACTATTGTGATTGAAATCTAGTTGCTGCCACCAAAGTGATGAGCTCCCATCAAATGTATGATGTTAGTCGTTTGGCTAAAATTTTATAAGCTATCTTCTGGGGAGCACATTCTACTTAGCATTCTAATATCATTCACCTGAGGTAAGGTCTACTGGATTGTGTCTCAATACAAAGCCCAGTAAATTCAAATGAGTGCCATGAACCTTGACAGGGTGCCATGGAAGATGGTACGTTCTCAGTGCCTTTCATGAATTATTGTTCCAGTTTCTACGCAGACTGAACATCTTGATGCACATGATTGTTTGAAGCTATCTTTACGCAGACTGGACATTTTGATGCAGAGCATTGTTTTAAGCTTCTTTTATGCAGACTGAACTGCATGTTTTTAGAAACCAGCCTATTGTCTCTGACACATGCTAAAAGATCTAGGTCCAAACTGCATATACCCTTGTGATCCGGTCGTATTTACAAGGAGACCTCCCTCTTTGGTGATCAATGGTGCGGTCAGCTATGCATCCAAGGAAGGTTTGTTTAGTCCCTTCTTTTGCCGAGGCGGTTTTATATCGTTCTTGTTACTCTGTACTGAATAGTATCCTTCTCTAGTTAATTAATGCATGTCTTCGACAGGATGGTGTAATGCTTTTTTAGATGAAGCACATTTTTGCTTGGGTCATATTCATAGAGACAAACTCATCACTGAATATTTTGTTGTGATTTTCTCGACATCTTCTATTGTATAGTTGTTCAAGTGTCATTCTATTGGTTTAACTTTAATATAGACAGGAACTGGTTTCTCTACTTTTTATTGGCTTGAGCCATTGTTATGTAACTAAGTGCTTTCAGGAATTCCTACCAAGTGCTTTCTGCAGTTTCTACTATTCGTGGCATTTTCTTTTCTTTAGATTGGCTGTTTTGCATATGCACTGCTGTATTGTTCCATCCTATTGTTCTTTGTTGAGCATTGCAAACTATTTATATGGGGCTAAAAAGGGGGAGACCACTGCCATGCTATGCAATTCAGGATTCTGTAGGGATTCTACTTGGCAGAATAGTAGTCGATTTACTATGTTTCGCACAGCTCTATTGCAATTTTTCTGCTTCCTGATTGGAAATAATGGCCTGTTTATGGGCAGTGGACGGGGAGAGGAGGTTGAAGGGAGTTTTTTTTCTAGGGTTTGCAGGGTCTTGAGGCCCCGGAGGACTCCCATATATTTTTTAAATCAGTGATTCGAGGAAAGAAAAAAATTGAAAGGTGTTGATCATATATTACTCAAACTCGTTTGGGTTACAATCACCCACCACTTGTTCCATAACACAGGTTGGACAAAGAGTAGTGCAACACGCCACTAGTCAACATAGATCAGCTGTGGGCTGCTAAACTGTGAGCTGCTATGTTCCCAGTTATATGGACCTTTGCAATCCTGAGAAATGGGATAGTGTTAGCAACGCCGATCTCGCTTCATCCACGATGAAGCAGGCTTGAGATCTGTCTAGCACGCGATTGGAGGCACAGTTAACCACATACTGGCAGTTGCTTTAGGATAGTGAGCATATTAAGACTCGGCACGATATGGAGGCCTTCCAGGCTGCCATCACATCAGCTTCAGCAGCATTAGTACAGCGATCGATCGGGCTCCAGGCCGAGAGGGTTGGTTTCCCATTCCAGTCACGAACAATAGTGCCCCAATATCTAGTGCCTGTTTCAGCTAGAAAAGAAGCATCAGTGTTTATTTTCAAGCAATCTGGTTTCGGTTTACACCAAACGGTCCTGTTGGTTTCCTTCATTGGCTTATCCTCCTTAGGGATTTGTTGGTCAACTATACATTTCCCTTTAATATCTCATTCTTTAGCTTCAGTTTTAATCTGCATTGTAGTATGGAAGTAATTCCTTAAGAAAGATGCAGAGATAGATTTCTTTACCGTCACCAAAAAATGGAGTTATTTCTTAGGTGCCATGCCCTCCCACCCAAATAAAAAGAATTTGGCTTCTTGTGTCTTCTTTCTGATTTGCAAGGGCGTTAAGCACCCAATCATGCCTAGAATATATTAGCTCTTCCTCCTTGGGGATATCCCAGAACTCTCGCATGGCTAGATGCAGACATAACCGCATGGTATTCAGCTTCAGCTTCAATTCCGCAGATGTGACAGGTTTCTACTGAATTTTTGATTCTCTTGCATCTATTATTTTGGACCTTGGACCCTGGGTTGCAAGCTTCCAACCAGACATTAGGTGTTGTTCGAATTTTATGTGACATATGATTACTTATTTTGAATGCACCATTTAGTGAAGTAGTTTGTGCACAGATTATATGCAGGAAAGACTAATCTATCACGTTTAACAAGGTACATAATCATTCGAACAGCCCAACATAATCGACCAACATGAACCATCGTGAATCAATGTCCACTGGTAGTCTGGTACAGGTCAGGAATGTTGTAATTAATGGCCTTCATCTAGATTGTGCCCAATTAAGTTTAAAAAATTGGAGAGAAATCAATGGGGTTGACAGGAGTTTAGTCTAAAATGCATCTCTTTTTTGTTTTTTCACCGAGCAGTTTATTACTCTTCTCCACCAGACCCTGGGTTGCAAAAGGATTCCTTGAACAATATATTTTTCGGGGGCACCTGGAGCTCAGTTGACTGAGATTTATTAAATCTCAGTCGACTGACGTCATCACGTTTGCTGTGTCAAAATTGAGTCGGACATCCAGCCCAGATAGGCCTGTAGAAAAAAAATTCGGCTCCCTTTGGGCCTGTACAAAACAATCTTTCTTTCTTGATGTTGTTTCTTCAGGCCTGTATTACTATTGGGCCTGTACAAAACAAGGCTTTTTACCTGTCATTCTTTCTTGACGGAGAAGAAAACTTGCTGTCGCATAACAGATCGTATGCCCAAATTACCCCTCAACCACTCCCTTGCATCGTCCTCTCTCTCACGGCAAATCAGCGAAATTACTCCGTGAACCCAACCCCCCCCCCCTCGATGAGAAAGAAGAGCACATCAGATCTGAAGAAAAATCATGAGTAGCAAAGATATTCTCCATAATTCCTTGTGGTCGAGAATCACAGATCTGAATAACGAAGGAGGATCAAGTACTTACCCAGGTCAGACAACCATAAAATGTTCTGTTCAAAAAACTTTTCTCCTGTCTTCTTCCTTCTCTTGTTAGAACCTGCACGAAAATGATGAATGCATCTTTATTTCCTGTAGTTCCATTTGATGCATCAGACAAGACTTCATGCCGAAAAAGAGGAGGATCAAGTACTTACACAGGTCAGGAAAATCCTTTTGTTTAAAAACAGAATCTCTGTTCTCTTGTAAGAACCTGCACGAAAATGATGAATGGAAAAATGGATCTATGCAACTTTTGTTTCCTTGTTTTTCTATGTCATGCATCAGACAATGCTTCATACATCAGACAAGATTTTCCCACTGATTTCCAAACAGTACACACTGGCGGAGAAGATAACAGCACATACCAGAGTATGACACGAGACAAACTTCATTCCTGATGTTTGCATCTACCTTGTTGAAACATCCTTCTTTGTATATATTTGCGGAGCCTGACAAATTGTAAAACTCTGAACTATTTCAGGTATAATGCAGAACTATGGAAATTACTTGATAGGATCAGACACACATACAGTACAGGTAAATACAACTTGATACTACTGTATTGTTGCTACTCATTGGCTAGTGTCTCTTCAGACAGTAAGAATTGATGACTTAGTGTAGCTAAAGTTCAAAGGCAAAGAAATAGACAGAAAAGAAATTCAACATGCCTAAGAAACCAACCAAACCAAATGTGCTCATATATGGTTAGGTAACTACAGAGGGAATGTATTCAGTCATTTACCACCAAGTCTTTCTTATTCTTCTTTGCACTGGTTAGTAGGGAGCACACGGCATCAGGGTTCCCATACTGGAACTGCAAAAAAATCATAGGATCTCAGCAACTCAAAAATTATATTTTAATCGTGACAGTAGCACAGCATTACAAATAAAACAGTTTGTACCGTTGTGGCGGCTGCATCTGCCAGTTAGAAGAGAAATTCACCATCATTTTTTCAAACTGCATGTACAGAAACCAAAAACAACACCAAAGCGATATTGGTAGCCAATTGTTACATTCAAAAGTAAAACAGCACCTCCTAAATCATACTAGTAATACACATATGATTGCCGTCTGTTGTCCGAACAAAGCCTTCACCGAGAAACTATCTGTTCATCAACAAGTTTAGTTGTTTCCTGAAGCGCAGCTTTGCATTCATGGCCAGCCAACTCCCCGACCTGTGTAAAAATGACCGCACATGACACTAGGCTTAGAAACACATACAGTACAGGTAAGAAATACAACTTCATGCTACTGTATTGTTGTTATAACGGCCCTTTTTATAATACATTCCATATTTTTGGGGACTTGGCATGCATTCACATTGGGCATTCATTAAAAAAAAATGTACGGGCTTAGTTACCTAAGATTTTTTGTTTTGTCACATTCATCAGAACAAACTAAATGAACTATGTTTGCCAGTTTAGGTAAAAGTTAACTTGAAATCAGAAATTAATACTTTGAAGTAGCTTTGACAAAATTGCTATTGTGTGCAGCAATTCTCGGATGCTGGTGTGCGTGAACAATCCGCGAAAGGTTCCCGCAACGATCATGAAGAATCAGACATTGTGAGTAACTTCTGAATTTTTTTTACAAAAACAACATTTAAAAAAAAGCTTTTACCACCTGACAGTATAAAATTCTTGTCTCTGTATTCTTGTGTAGATGAATTTCTCACAAGACGGAAGCATGTCATACACTCAGATGTTGCTAGGAGCAGAAACGACAGCAGATTATTACAATGATTTTGTGCAAGGTCCAATGGGTGCTGAGGTATTAAAATTGTTGTTGTGACATTGTATATCAAGAATTTATTTGTATTTTGTTCTTCTCATTGCAATATTATGTTTTAAAAACTGCAGAACAAATTATTCATGATCACTGGTAGATATTCAGATAGCAACAATGGCATGTCTCAAGAACACCGATCAGTCATACATGACACAAGTATGGAAAATTATTGTGGTTGGAACTTTCAGAATATGACATCGGATATTGGGAATCAAGAAAGGGTTAATCATGAAGATCCAATTGTTGAAGAAGATAATTTTCATGTTTCCTCTCAGACAAGCTGTGACAGACATTCAAAAGAGAACCCAAACAACATGGCTCCAGAAATTCATGATTCAGATGATGAGATTGAAGAAGCAGCACCACATTATGACATATTTGGTGACGATCCACCTAGTGCAAGCAGTGATTGTCGCGAAAATCTTGGCAGCAGTAATGATGAAGAAAAAACAACAAGAGGGTGAACTAACAGAAGAAGATATTGTTACTTTCCTAGAGAATGAAGAAGCTAAATCAAATGCAAAATCATGCAGTCAAGAAGTTCGTGATCATCATGCTCCTCACCTTGAAATGCAATTTCCTTCTGATGATGCAGCTTATAAGTTTTTCAATGAGTATGCTTCAATATGTGGCTTTTCTATTGCAAAGGCAGGAAATTACCATGGAAGGAAAAGTGGTAATACAGGGCATACCCGTGTGACATTTGTGTGCAACCGTGCAGGGAAGCCTGTGGATGAAGAAACTCTGGAAAAAAGAAGGAAACAAAAACAATTAAGGAAACAAGAGAGGACAGGGGTTGTTCCCGTGGAAAGAAGAACAAGGAGGAATAAGATAGAACACACTGATTGCCAAGTTAAAATGGTTGTTTCATTAAAGAATGGAAATTGGTTGGTGATTTCACCGAACCTTGAACATAACCATGAATCGAGTCCACCGCGAGAGACAAAATTCCTGCGATCCCATAAGAGCATGACCGAAGATGAGCAGTCTGTTCATCCGCACATTTGCCTCCGTGAAGCTGCCACCAAGGAAAATGATGTCAATACTCTCTTACCTGAGAGGTGGTGATGTACCTTACACAAAGAAGCATGTTAGCAATGTGCAAACAGCAATAAGAAATGAGTGCAAGCTAAATGACATGACGCAGGTCCTTGATTATTTCCGTAAAAGAAAAGAAGATGATCCTAGGTTCTACTACAATTTTAAACTTGGTGAGGGCAAGAAAGTTCTAAGTATCTTCCGGTCCGATGGAAACTCACGGAGGATGTATGAGTTGTATGGAGATTGTGTCAGCTTTGACACAACATACAAGACCAACGAGATACAACCTACCGTTTGCTCCATTTGTAGGTGTAACCGGACATGGTCACACTTGTCTATTTGCTTGTGCAATTATACGGAATGAGACAATGGAATGTTTCACTTGGTTATTTGAAGAGTTCCTTCATTGCATGGGTAACAAACCTCCAAAGACAATCATAACGGACCGGTGCGTATCTATGGCTACATCTATTCCTCGGGTTTTCCCTAATACAATTCACGAAATTGCTTCTTCCACATAAGGAAAAAGTGTGATGAAAAGTGTGGTAGATCATTTGCTACAAAAGCTAACTTACATGCGAAGTGTCGGATATTTTATGCAATTCACTGACCATTGAAGAATTTGAGTATCTTTGGCAAGATATGGTTCAGAAATATGATGTTGGACACATAAAATACTTCAATGCAATGTGGAAAAACAGGGCGAAATTTGTCCCCGTATACTTCAAGAAGGATTTCTTTCCTTTTCTTCATTCTACAGCTAGAAGTGAGGGGACTAATTCAGTTTTCAAGGACAATGTTGGTTCAACATACAGTGTTATAAGTTTCTTGGGTGAGTACCAGAGGATCACTAAAGATATTGAGGAGAAGGAAAGAGAGCAGGACTCAATCACAAGAACTACTACACCTGATTACTGGGTGAAGAGTGAAATTGAGTATCAGGCTGGCAGAATGTACAACCGGCAAATATTTTACAAGTTTCAGAGACAGCTAGGTTTTACAGCTAAACTACATGTTGATGAAATTATTAAAAATGAAAGATATGAAGTCTACAAGACAAGAATGCTTGCAGAAAAGGAATTCAGGTCTCGGCGGTTTGTTGTACTTGGTTGATCTACCAACGAGAAGACTTCTCTTGCATTTGCTGCAAATTTCAGAAGGATGGTATACTTTGTAGCCACATACTTCGTGTACTCGTAAATCTCAACATTTCAGAACTACCAGCAAAGTACTTCATTGAAAGGTGGAAGCCACAAGACAGGAAGATACTGAGAGACAAGCAGTACAATGTACCTTTGGAGCTCACAGAGAAGAACCGGCACCTCAGGTTTACTCTGTTGACAAAAAGGCTGGTTGATATTGCATCTGAAGGTTCGCGTGATAATGAACGTTATCTCTTGGTAGTAAAAGAAGCTAGTCAAATAGAGGCAAAGTTAGATGCAATAAGTACAGCTCAGGAAGAAGCGAGACAAGAAAAAGAAAAATGGGAATCGGACGGAGAACATACGTCCCGATGTAGTTGATGATGGTTTCGGTGCAACCCTTGAGAATCCCGATGTAGCTAAACCAAGAGGAAGGCCTACGATAACGGGACGGCAGAAACCTTTAGCTGAGGAATTCCGTTCAAAGCAGAAAATAACGTGTAGCCATTGTGGATCACATGCGCATAATATTGCAGGTTGCGACATGAAACACCTAGACAAGTCATGTTTTCCGAAGAAGACAACAAGCAAGAAAACTTCAGGTTTAACACTTACTTACTCTGTCATTTAAAATATGAGAAGTAAAAGGATTCAAAATTAATATGCAAAAAAGAATATATATATTATCGTGTCTTAATTTCAGTATTAATCTTTTGCAGCTCCTAATTCAAGTAAAAAGCGACAGACTACTGGCAGCACAGAGAATAGCAAATCGAAGAAAAAATCAAAGGCGCAAGACAGTCCACTTGTGCTCTGAGGGCTTGATGAAGTGAAGCATGCAGTTTGCAATTCCAAATTTTGGTGGAGAAATGATTTGTTCATAAGGAACCTATCCGTATTTGTAATTTAACAAAGTTGTAATTTATAACATGGGTTAGTAATTGGTTTCAGAAATGCTTCGTTCAATTGCAATTAGGTTTGTTGCATGAAATTTATGACAGCTTATGACAGTTCATGGGTTAGTCATTGGTTTCAAAAAGATTAACCCAATTTATGACAGTTTATTGCATGTAGTGACTTTAACAACTGGCTTATGTTTTGCTAAAAAGAAAGAAGGCGTGATGTGGACCGCTATGTTCACCTGGGAGCTTACAGGATCAGTGTTAGCTTCTCACAGCTTTCGTTAAGAGCTTATATATACATTGAAATTGATATCGATAACCATAAAAAGCGATTACTGCAATTACAAATCCAGGTGTCAGTTAACCTAGGAATTATCACAGAAATGTCAGTAAAAGGTATCAACATTGAAAAGAGAGAGAAAAACATAACATTGGAGTTCAAAGAAATGTTTTGTATATAGCACGGGTGCTTAATGTAGACACATAGTACAGAGGAAACCAACGAGTGCTATTGTTGCAAGGATAAAAAAGCACATAGCACATGTCTTCGTATTACCATAGGTAGTCCGTGTTCCTCACGGACACACTCTCTCCCTAGGACATTGCAATGCTGAAAACCCGCCAGCAAAAATCAGGGCCGAACCTAAAAAAAGAAAATTCAACCAAACAGAATAAAAAATGAGACTAGACCATATACCGTTGGAGTGATTTTCAACGGGAAACCTACAAAAGCTAGCTTATAAAAAAGCAGTAGTAAAAGAAAATGTCTTGTGCCATGTATTTGTCAGATATATATGAAATGACTAATATTAAACAACTACACATATATCATGAAATAAGCAGTAGAAAAAAGGAAGTGTACCCCTGTTGTCTCCGTTGAAAATTCTCAAGTGCAACACGACATGCATGGTAAAAAATGCCATGGACATGAAACATGCATCATATAGTGTCAGATTCAGTTCCCAGGTTTCATTATGCTATTCAAAAAAGGCACAAGGCATTCTCGTCTGACAACTTAAAAAATGGTCCTCTTAATTCATAAGTTGTTCCTATATGATGACAACCTCGTTTAAGTTTCCCTAAACACATGAAAAATACACATAATTTTCCCTACACATAATTTCTTTTACATAGTGAACTTTTTTTCACCAAGAAGTAGTAGAAGATCCAAAAAAAATCATGTTGTAGTGGTTCCTCCTCCTTTTCCCGGGCTTGGAACCGGCTATGCATTTTACTAATGACATAGGCGGAGCTCCCCACCCCCAACAATGAAAAATTGAAAAGAATCCCCCAGTAGAAAGAAAGTCTTCAAAAAGAAAGAAAAACATTGAAGAAGAAAACATAAATTGTTCCATGAAAAGAGTTTGAAAATTTCTCACTTTTGTACAATAAAATTGGCGATATTTGAAAAATGGGAAGTGACAGTAAGAACAGATGGAAAAGCGCATGTGAATGATCAAACAACAACAGCAAATGAAAAAATATTTTTAGAAGAATTAAAATGTCTAATGCAAAACAGCGTAGTTCAAAAACATGTGACTAACAGAATTACCAGCAGAGTTGAAAACATGTGAGTGATCAACTACAACAGCAACTGAAAAATATTTTGAGAAGAATTAAAATGACTACTGCAGTACAGTTCAAACAACATGTGACTAACAGAATGTCCAGCAGAGTTCAAAACATGTGAGTGACAGAATATGCAGCAGTGCACATTTTACAAAGATGGCAACACTTCATACAGTTTCAGCGGATTAAAAAGTTCAGCACTAAAAAAGTACAGACATCCCAGCGGGAAAAGAAGTGCAGAATAATGAAACATCTGCTACTCCCCCCTTGATTTTCAGCACTTCACCACTTGTGTTCAGTGAAGCCATGACCGTCATAGATTGAACTGGATTACTGATTTGCTATTAATAATAAAATTTGAGTTAGATTTTAGACAAAACTTTTCGATCTTAAATGTGATTATTACAAATGCATGCTAAATGTCGTACCCCTGAGTAACTGAGCTGTTGCAAAATCATTTCTTCCCAAGAGTACGCTTCTTGTATGACTATATGAATACAAACATTAAACAAAAAAGTAAGAAAATAAACAAGTAAAAGACATTCTTATGTAGAGATGAAGAAGTTACCTCCAAGTCAAATGTACTTATGAAATCCATTTCTTCTACTTCCGAGTTGTAATCATTGAACAGAGTGTCGATAGCAATTTGTACACGGTAATCTGGTATATCACTGGCTGGAAAAGAGCATGAATTGGGATTCCTTGTGCAATATCGTTCCATATACTTGATGAGGAAAACTCCACAATCGTTCCTAATTTAATAGTTTAACTAATTTTAGCAAGACCATGTCATACAAGACAAAAAATCGAGAGAGCAAAACAGAAAACTCAATGAAGGTGAATAGAAATTGTACGGTGTTCTTTGTTTTGGCAAATTTGGGTATGCTTTGCCAAATGTTTCGAAATGCATATCCTTTAGATTACACTCAGCCCATGTTTTCTTGAAATTTGTAATCTGGAAAGCATGAAAAAGAAAAATGTATGCAAAGATTAATCAAAAAATAATTAAGAATATAAATGAATAACATCATTTATTAGGAAAAAACATGTATCCATGGTTTGTATATGGCATACCATCATATCATCTACTTCTCTGTGTAACTCACTTGCTTCTCCGCAAAGTGAATCCATGAACAAGAATTTGCGTACTCTCATGTCAACAGACAAATAGAAACCAATGACGATTATACAATGAAGGGAAGTGGATCTAATTGGAATAAGAACAAATAAACAATAAATTTAGGATAAGGTATATTGATTATGAAATAACATTATAGAGCTAAAAATAACAATGTAATACATAATTTACAAAAACAAAATGAATAATCAAGTGACATATATACTTGCGTACCCGTTCTGATAGGTGCAATTTCCTAGCTGAGTCCGCACCCTGGAATCCTTTGATTACGTTTTTTTGCCATATTTTCCTCATATATTCATTAGGCCATTTTTCAAGGAAATATTCCTGATAATGAACAATAAAATATTTGCATTATTAGTTATTAACAGAGAGTCATGCAATACATAATAAAAGAGACAAATGAAAAAGCCACTGTAAACATTTCATACCGCTGTTGTATGGAAAAAGAAATGCTTTTGCGATTTCTTTGGATGGTTATCCTTGAAAAGCTTTCTACAATAGCAGTTGATGACCCATGCTTCTACCCATCCCTCTTGTTTCATAGAACAACCAAGCTGTTTGAGTGACACTCTACAGTTATTCATGTTTATAATCCATCTACTACAAAAAACAAAACAGAGAACAATTAGTTAACATATAAAGAATGATATTTGTTACAGCAAATGATTTAACATTATGAAAATATAGAAAAAGAACATGTAAGCTTGTATAACTTGTACGTACTCGTGGTATTCTGGATCATCACATAATGTTGTTATTGTTTCATACAACTTCATCTCATGAGGTCCATATTTGGTTGATATTGTGCTATTAATTTCAAAAGGTGAACAAAGAAATGAACTGCGGTTAACAACTCGCTTTGGAGGCTTATTTTCCTTTCCTCTTGAAAAACTAGTACTCCCGAGGCTCAAACCAGCCATTGTACGGATTATCACTCAAGTCAGACATGTCATTGAAAGTTTTGTTGATGTTTCTTTCACCCAGGAGCTGTGCTTGTGATGCTGGTCCAGAAGGATTACTTGATCTCTCACCCATAAACTGTACTTCCGGCGATGTTTCGACAGGTTTACGTATATTTACACCCATGAACTGCACTTCAGGAGAGTTTGGAGGAGTTGCTTCTTCATTGCGAAGGTTTTCGTACATGAATTCTACTTCAGGATTCTTCTATGAAAAAAATGAACGATTAATAAGTTACATATGACCAAATAAACATGGCAACTCCACATCAATTGCAAAAAAAGTTATATTAAAATTCTGATCAATTGCAATCATAAATACACCAACAAAAAGAAATTTCCTAACAGTGGTTTCAAACTTTTTATAAAGTTTCAGACATGTCTATATTTTAGCATAACTATAAATTTTAATTGACATGCCTAAAAAATTGGATCCAGTTATACTATACCTAACAACTGTACTGCAAAAACTTGTTAAATCAACACAAAAAAAACCCAGTTCCAACCTATTGCAACTGGCCATTAAGTAAAATAAAAAATGCACAGTAACACACTTTGCAAATGATGCTTCATGTGCACTAAGGTTGCAATAAAGAAGCACTTGTTAGGTACAGTATAGAACACATGGAATTAAAATATGAAAATGACAGTAAACTTACAGGTTGTCTCATCTTTGAACCAATATTTATAGGACTGTCATCAAAGTCATCTTGGAATAATTTTCTTCCTGCAATGTTAATTCTTGCATTCTTTTCAGTTTTTGCCATAGGTTGGGAAGGCTGAGAAGGTTGAGATGGCTACAGGGAATGAACCAAAAATTATTTGTGATTAAAATTTAGTTATCTTTATAATTCGTATGATAAAAAATGTGCTAAAAAAGAAAGATGAAAATTCTCACATCTAAATCAATAAATTCATGTTGTTCTGCTAGGTGCTTGTTGCAATGCTCATTTCGATGTGAGTAGCTTTTCTGTCGTTGAGCACATTGTATAGAACTAAATTCAAAGTCAGTGTCTGCGTTGTGCTGCAAAAAATTAAGAGAACAAACAGTACCACATTATTGAAAAAAAATGAAATTAGGAGCATAGAAAGAAATGGAAAAGGGTAATTTTAGGATAAACTGAAAAAACCTTGTAAGCTGTCGATTCATTTTTGGGAGGGGAACAAACATAGCTGCAGTTTGCCTACATGAGAAAAATATGAAAATTAACCAAAAAAAAAGAAGTGGCTCTCCCTATATGAGGACAAAAATGTTCAGATGAATACCTTATTCTGTTGACCTTCATTTTGAGCTTCATTCTGTTTAATCAAAAAAGGTTAAAAATAGAAACAGAGTCAATAATTAGATATGCGTTATTTACAATCAGTTTCCCACTAACAGAAACTAGAAAATGAGCAAAAAATTAACAGAGAAACACCTTATGCTGATTTATCAAGTTGTAATGTAATGGCCTCCGTAGTTCTAATTCATCGATGAATTTGCCGTTATCATCATGCCAGTCGACCAGTCTGAATGAAGGAACTGAAGGATCCACGAAGAAATACTTCTTACTAGCTTCTGTGAGGTTTTCTTCCCTGCTAACTGGAGTATCTGGTTTTGATCCTTTTTTGTCATTCTCTGTTACAGCGGTATGCGTAACCACAAGTGCAGATGCACATTTAGTTGACTCTGTAAAAAAATATAAGCCAGCAACGTGGAAAATTCAGATAACAACAGAAGAAAAATAATGGAAGCATTTATATCAAAAATGAAATCAGAAACTAAAAGACCTTCATGACTTACCTTCATTGTGATGAAGTTGTTTTTCATTCTCTTGTTCCATTGGTTTCAATGAAGATGAATTGATACCATCATCATCAGATGGTGTATGATTCAAGCTTAAACTTCTTCCTGGTGTGTGATTTAAGCTCAAGATCGATGACTCCATCACATTACTTTCAGGTTGTTTGTTTGCAAGATCATTTCGAGCCTATGGTCGCAAATGCAATTAAAAACATATGTTAATACCAAAAAATAAACAAGAATAGAACAGTAACAAAGATAAATAAATCGGTACCTCGGATTCAGTAGTAAAATTATTCATATAAGACTCGTGTGATTGTGACATTGCTGGTCATTATGTTCATTTGAAATGTGTCTTCTCTTTCGATGAATAAGATCTGATATTACATATAATGTGAGACAACTAATTAATTGGTAACAACAAAAGTATGTTGTGTCTTAGGAAAAAATGTTGGTAACAACAACAGAGAATTATACCTTCATTCTCATCTTCTTCTTGGTTACTACCTTCGGTTTCCGGAACTACAGTAGTTTGTGATGGCACTGTTTTATTTGTTTCCCCAAGTATAATTTTCAAACAATCTAGCACAAGAGTTTTAGCCCTGAAAAATGTTGGTGTGTCTGCATCTACCATGTGGCTCTGGAAGCAATTGTAAATTTCATTTATCATCTACAAAAAATTTGAAACACGAATTACTTATAAAAGAATTGGAAAGACACAAATCCATAAGACAAGCACATCTCAAAAAATCTGATAATGCAGAAAAGAATGAGTCAAATTTACTCATAAAAAATATAAGAAAAAGAATCATACATCATATGTGATATTATCAGCAGTTACTTTTTCAATCTCCTTTTTGAAGCATAGAAGAGCACTCGCATTATCTAGCCTGGATCTATTAGCTTCGCATAACATGTCTGCGACCAATCTTTTATCTGCAATCATTTGGCCAAAATTTGGACTATCATAATACATTACATGAACACAAATAAAAAGCAAAAATGAATGGATAGACAAACTTATGATGTAAACCAAAACATAATAGTGATGTTTATAACAGAAATGAGAAAAAAGTGTTACGAAAACTTACAGAAGTAATGCCATAGATTCCGTCTGTTCCCTTATCGAGCTCACTGAAATGTTTAATTAACTTCCCTTTCCAAACATAAATCCTTGGAATTGTTGAAGGTAACTGAATCCCTCCAAAATCTAAGAAGTCAAGATACCGCACCTATTTACCAAAAATGGAATTAAATATTAAATTGGAACAAAATAAACTTGAAAAGTAATTTCATTATGGATAATAAACAACAATCAGAAACTGTAGTCCAAAAAGCAAGAAAAATTACCGTTAGTTGGTAAATGCAGCCTCCGAGTGTTAGAGACAAGTTGGTATGCTTAGCTCTTTGTTTCTGATACTTCTTGATATACAGCATCAACCAATCATGCGCAAACTTACACCAGTTGCGTTCCTTAATCTTGTCAACATCAATTAAAGCACCCATATACTTTGTGCTTGGTCTAGCTGATGAGTTTGGACATATGAAAACTCCAAGCAATACAGACATGAAACATCGACAGAAATCATCATCTGACAGATTGTTGTTCTTGATGATTCTATCACCAAAGTATCTAATTGTAGGAACCTCAGACAATCCATAAAGTGCAAGAAATGCTATCTTCCCTGATTCTTCATCTGTCTCAACCGGTAACGGACCTTCGGGAATACCAAGAACATCTTGAAATGACTTGGGATTTATGGGGATTGCCTTCATACCAATCTGGATTTCTTCGAGCATCAGCATTTGTGTTGTCTCGCTATCCACCGTGCAAAAAGCACTGGGTACATTGCGGTCATCCAGCCCAAGAAAATGTGAAAAACCCAAACTCTTGACAAGATTTTTCCTATGTTCGGAAGACAAGATGCTCTTCAAGACTGTTGTAAAGTATGGCACACTGCATCTGCTATATGCTTTTGCTTCATCATCACTATGAGGATCTCCCTGACCACAAACCTTATTTGTGTATGTGGAAAGTACAGTAGTAAGTACAGAAAACTTGAAAACAATAAAGCTTCAAGAACAGAAAAATAAATTAAATATTTCAGATAGTAGTAAAATACCTTCCTTTTCCTTTTCTGTATTGTTCTTCTTTTCACAATTTTCTGTACACTTCTTTCGACCTGGAACAAATAAAAGATGATTACATAAACTGCAATGTTAAAATTCAGATAAAAATTAATTGTTTCTGAAAAAATTGCTTACAAGTAACTTTATATCTTCCACTATCTCTTTCTGAGACAAATCTGTGTCCGTGATTTCATGCTCAACCTCTGATTCAAACTGTTCACCCTCTTTATTTGTGTTATTTGTCTTCATTTTTTGAAAAATGTAGAGAACACTACAAAAAATCGATAAAAATAAGAAAGGTCTTAATATGAGAGTTACACATAGACAAGCATATTTACGAATAAACCAACAGTACATATGCAGTAACTTCTCAAAAATTATAAGCACACACGCATGGTAACTATGGCAGTATAGAATTTACTATTAAGCATGATACAAGAACATTAAAAAAGGAAAAAGAAAATTGATGCACACGTATTAGTAGCACAATGGGCACCATATGAACATGTACCAGAAATAATGAAATACCCATGAACATTACACAGTGAAGTCAAGATGAGCACATGTATCCCTTAAAAAATGAAGTAGTTTTGTATCCTAAGCATGTAATGCTACATTTCATAAGAGTACAGAGATTAATACAATAATTATCGTCGGTTTTGCTCCATTTTCTAACAAACACACAACGCAGCTAAGCAAAAAAAAATGTAATAAAACAGTACTGGAATAGCGAGCAGCTAAGCAGTACTGAAGAATTAGCAAAAGCAGCTAAAGCAAAGACCTAATCAAATTAATATAGAATGAAAGTGTCAAGCAGGCAACACAGCAAACATTCGCATAGAGGAAATTCTAGCACAAAAAACTACCAAAATCCATGTTTCACATAATCAATTGCTTAGACCAAAATTGAAGAGGAAGGCAAATGGTCAGCGCTTAATCGTGCTGAACCATGAAAATTAACCCATCATTTGAAAAATCAGCAGACTACTGCTTCCTAGACTAATTAAGTCATAAGTACATAACAGTACACGGTACTCCTTCTTATAGAATTAACCCATCAGTATGCAGTTAGAAAAATTAACCTATCTGAACAAATGAGTACACACTAAAGCTTCTCAGAAAAAATTAACCAATCAGTACAAAACAAATGGAACAATTAGTAGCATGTAAAAATGCAGAGGTGTATAAGAAACTTTAGAGTGAGCTTTCAAACGACCAGTCACTATAGCCATGCGGACCTAGCTTTCAAAGTGCCACAAAATTAAAGTACATTGCTAGATATCATATCGAAAAATAGCTACAGAAAAACTTAACAAATTACTGAATACTAATGAAAAAATAACTGAAGATATCATCACCATCACCATATATTGTCATCGTTCTGTTCGTACAACCTACTTTCAGCTTTTAGAAAAAGTTGTACTACTGCAGGCGATTCAAGGAGACATGAGCAAGTTGGGCCGATCTCCTACTTTCCCCACCCATATCATTAAAATCACATGCCTTTTTGCAGCACCATCACGAGCACTATGGTCGACTTGCAGTTGACTAGCACAGCAACAAACATACATCACCACTCTGCTTGCTCCATGAAGAAAAGTCACGATCCTATATAGCAACAAAATATTTGGCTGCTTTTAAGGACGCTCCTAGCCATTTTCTAATAGAAACAGTGGATAGCATGGGACACAACGGAAAATATACTCATACATTTCATTTTCATTTATATATAAAACTGCAAAAATAAAAATGACAGAGGCTACACATGGGATAAGATATGCAATGCCTCTTATGTTTTCTCGAGGCTACTAAACAAACGAACTACAAAAACGCAGTGCTGCTTGTGCATACGATGCAGCAACAAAAAACATCTGATGTGCCTCTACACACAAATAGCAAAAAATCAAACATCTGCTACACCAAGTACAAAGTATACACTATCTTCTCAAAAAAATTTACAAATCAGTACACGCTACTGCTTCTCAAAAAACAAAATTACCCATCAGTGCACACAAAAATGGAACATATAGTATGTCAGACAAAAGCCAACTATATAGTACACACAAAAATGGAACATATAGTACTGACAAATGGAACAAAAGTAGATGCATATGAACTTGAACCCTAGAAAAACTAGACGAATCTGACTACATATCGAGTCAATAGCATCGCACGAACAAACAGATCAACAGGAAAACCTAGAGTAACAATCATGAATCTCGGCGCGGATCAGAACAGATAAGACATCTCCAGTAAAAAGTGGGGGGCAGAAATTTAGAAGGGAAATCATAGCTCACCAAGGGATCAAGGAGGGCGCGAGTCAACGTCGGAGGGCCGCGCGTGTGGGAGCCGGAGGCGTGCGCGAATCGGCGACGCAGGCGCGCGTGTCGGCGTCCGATGCGCCGCCGAATCGTCGTCGAAGCCGCCCGCGACTGTAGCGGAGGCGCGCGCGAGTCGACGATGGGGGCTTGTGGTAGTTGGTGGCTGAGGTCGCCGACGGGTGGAGGAGATCTCGCCGACGGACGGGTGGAGGAGACCGGAGTAGGCGGCCTCGCCCACGGTCGCCGCCCCGTTGCGATGACCCCCCTCTTCCACCTCTCGTCTCGTCTCTGTCTCTGTCTCTGCTTATCCGGATGCAAAATGCTACGGCTACCGCTATCCCCTCGTTTAGTTTTTCAAAAATGGCACAATGACAGGCTGGCCCACAATACTGACAAAAATTAAAAAAGGAGTACACCTATTTTTGATAAATGACTACTTTATTGTTTAAAACGAAAAATGTACAACCATTGATAAAATGACCCATTTTTGTTGGTCATGTGTGAAGAAAGCTTGATCCCACATACCACTTATACAAAAAAAAGTAGAAAAAAAAGATATAGCTAAAAAAAGAAAACTACTAAAAAAGCGGTACCGTTGGAAAATATCAGTTTCAATCCATCCGGAACCTAATTTTTTTTTCAAATAAACGCAATGTGCAATCAAATAGCATTATATTGTATTGTTTTAACATAAGTTGGAACACACATGCAAAATGAGGATCCAAAAATTGCACCACACATGCAACATAGGTTTAACCCTACCAGTTGCAACACACATGATATTGTTTGGTTTTAACATAGCTGCGACCCAAAAATTGCAAGTTAGGTTTAACCCAGTTGCAACTCCACATAGAAATGCAGAGGTAGCTCACTTTTGACGCAAAATAAGAAACTGAAAAAAAGTCAATTGCAACCCACATGCAAAATTGAGGGTTCTAACACCCATGAAACGGAAAAAATTTCGACACACTTGACAAAGTTTCGACCAACATGCAACTGATGTTTAACACCCTAGTTGCAACACACATGGAACTAAGGTTTATCATAGTTGCGACCAACATGCAAGTAAGAAATGTAAGATGTAGCTACCCCCACTTACGAAACACATGCAACGGAAAAACCCTAAGTTTCAGCCGACATGCAACTTAGGGTTTGCAACCCAGTTACAACCCACATGAAACTGAGGTTTTAACCACTAGATGTACCTCACTTTTGACGCAAAATAAGGAATTGAAAAAAAGTCAATTGCAACCCACATGCAAAATTTGAGGGTTCTAACACCCATGAAACGGAAAAAACCTCAGTCTCAGGTACGACACACTTGACAAAGTTTCGACCAACATGCAACCGATGTTTAACACCCTAGTTGCAACACACATGGAACTAAGGTTTATCATAGTTGCGACCAACATGCAAGTAAGAAATGTAAGATGTAGCTACCCCCACTTACGAAACACATGCAACGGAAAAACCCTAAGTTTCAGCCGACATGCAACTTAGGGTTTGCAACCCAGTTACGACCCACATGAAACTGAGGTTTTAACCACTAGATGTACCTCACTTTTGACGCAAAATAAGGAATTGAAAAAAAGTCAATTGCAACCCACATGCAAAATTTGAGGGTTCTAACACACATGAAACAGAAAAAAATTCGACACACTTGACAAAAGTTTCGACCAACATGCAACTGATGTTTAACACCCTAGTTGCAACACACATGGAACTAAGGTTTATCATAGTTGCGACCAACATGCAAGTAAGAAATGTAAGATGTAGCTACCCCCACTTACGAAACACATGCAACGGAAAAACCCTAAGTTTCAGCCGACATGCAACTTAGGGTTTGCAACCCAGTTACGACCCACATGAAACTGAGGTTTTAACCACTAGATGTACCTCACTTTTGACGCAAAATAAGGAATTGAAAAAAAGTCAATTGCAACCCACATGCAAAATTTGAGGGTTCTAACACCCATGAAACGGAAAAAACCTTAGTCTCAGGTACGACACACTTGAGAAAGTTTCGACCAACATGCAAGCGATGTTTAACACCCTAGTTGCAACACACATGGAACTAAGGTTTATCATAGTTGCGACCAACATGCAAGTAAGAAATGTAAGATGTAGCTACCCCCACTTATGAAACACATGCAACGGAAAAACCCTAAGTTTCAGCCAACATGCAACTTAGGGTTTGCAACCCGATTACGACCCACATGAAGCTGAGTCATGCAAGCGATGTTTAACACCCTAGTTGCAACACACATGGAACTAAGGTTTATCATAGTTGCGACCAACATGCAAGTAAGAAATGTAAGATGTAGCTACCCCCACTTACGAAACACATGCAACGGAAAAACCCTAAGTTTCAGCCGACATGCAACTTAGGGTTTGCAACCCGATTACGACCCACATGAAACTGAGGTTTTAACCACTAGATGTACCTCACTTTTGACGCAAAAATAAGGAATTGAAAAAAAGTCAATTGCAACCCACATGCAAAATTTGAGGGTTCTAACACCCATGAAACGGAAAAAACCTTAGTCTCAGGTACGACACACTTGACAAAGTTTCGACCAACATGCAACTGATGTTTAACACCCTAGTTGCAACACACATGGAACTAAGGTTTATCATAGTTGCGACCAACATGCAAGTAAGAAATGTAAGATGTAGCTACCCCCACTTATGAAACACATGCAACGGAAAAACCCTAAGTTTCAGCCGACATGCAACTTAGGGTTTGCAACCTAGTTACGACCCACATGAAGCCGAGGTTTTAACCACTAGATGTACCTCATGCAAAATTTGAGGGTTCTAACACCCATGAAACGGAAAAAATTTCGACACACTTGACAAAGTTTCGACCAACATGCAACCGATGTTTAACACCCTAGTTGCAACACACATGGAACTAAGGTTTATCATAGTTGCGACCAACATGCAAGTAAGAAATGTAAGATGTAGCTACCCCCACTTACGAAACACATGCAACGGAAAAACCCTAAGTTTCAGCCAACATGCAACTTAGGGTTTGCAACCCAGTTACGACCCACATGAAACTGAGGTTTTAACCACTAGATGTACCTCACTTTTGATGCAAAATAAGGAATTGAAAAAAAGTCAATTGCAACCCACATGCAAAATTTGAGGGTTCTAACACCCATGAAACGGAAAAAACCTCAGTCTCAGGTACGACACACTTGACAAAAGTTTCGACCAACATGCAACTGATGTTTAACACCCTAGTTGCAACACACACACACATGGAACTAAGGTTTATCATAGTTGCGACCAACATGCAAGTAAGAAATGTAAGATGTAGCTACCCCCACTTATGAAACACATGCAACGGAAAAACCCTAAGTTTCAGCCAACATGCAACTTAGGGTTTGCAACCCAGTTACGACCCACATGAAACTGAGTCATGCAACTGATGTTTAACACCCTAGTTGCAACACACATGGAACTAAGGTTTATCATAGTTGCGACCAACATGCAAGTAAGAAATGTAAGATGTAGCTACCCCCACTTACGAAACACATGCAACGGAAAAACCCTAAGTTTCAGCCGACATGCAACTTAGGGTTTGCAACCCAGTTACGACCCACATGAAACTGAGGTTTTAACCACTAGATGTACCTCACTTTTGACGCAAAAATAAGGAATTGAAAAAAAGTCAATTGCAACCCACATGCAAAATTTGAGGGTTCTAACACCCATGAAACGGAAAAAACCTTAGTCTCAGGTACGACACACTTGACAAAGTTTCGACCAACATGCAACTGATGTTTAACACCCTAGTTGCAACACACATGGAACTAAGGTTTATCATAGTTGCGACCAACATGCAAGTAAGAAATGTAAGATGTAGCTACCCCCACTTATGAAACACATGCAACGGAAAAACCCTAAGTTTCAGCCGACATGCAACTTAGGGTTTGCAACCTAGTTACGACCCACATGAAGCTGAGGTTTTAACCACTAGATGTACCTCATGCAAAATTTGAGGGTTCTAACACCCATGAAACGGAAAAAATTTCGACACACTTGACAAAGTTTCGACCAACATGCAAGCCGATGTTTAACACCCTAGTTGCAACACACATGGAACTAAGGTTTATCATAGTTGCGACCAACATGCAAGTAAGAAATGTAAGATGTAGCTACCCCCACTTACGAAACACATGCAACGGAAAAACCCTAAGTTTCAGCCAACATGCAACTTAGGGTTTGCAACCCAGTTACGACCCACATGAAACTGAGGTTTTAACCACTAGATGTACCTCACTTTTGATGCAAAATAAGGAATTGAAAAAAAGTCAATTGCAACCCACATGCAAAATTTGAGGGTTCTAACACCCATGAAACGGAAAAAACCTCGGTCTCGAGTACGACACACTTGACAAAAGTTTCGACCAACATGCAAGCGATGTTTAACACCCTAGTTGCAACACACATGGAACTAAGGTTTATCATAGTTGCGACCAACATGCAAGTAAGAAATGTAAGATGTAGCTACCCCCACTTACGAAACACATGCAACGGAAAAACCCTAAGTTTCGGCCGACATGCAACTTAGGGTTTGCAACCCGATTACGACCCACATGAGACCGAGGTTTTAACCACTAGATGTACCTCACTTTTGACGCAAAAATAAGGAATTGAAAAAAAGTCAATTGCAACCCACATGCAAAATTTGAGGGTTCTAACACCCATGAAACGGAAAAAACCTTAGTCTCGAGTACGACACACTTGACAAAGTTTCGACCAACATGCAACTGATGTTTAACACCCTAGTTGCAACACACATGGAACTAAGGTTTATCATAGTTGCGACCAACATGCAAGTAAGAAATGTAAGATGTAGCTACCCCCACTTATGAAACACATGCAACGGAAAAACCCTAAGTTTCAGCCGACATGCAACTTAGGGTTTGCAACCTAGTTACGACCCACATGAAACTGAGGTTTTAACCACTAGATGTACCTCATGCAAAATTTGAGGGTTCTAACACCCATGAAACGGAAAAAATTTCGACACACTTGACAAAGTTTCGACCAACATGCAACTGATGTTTAACACCCTAGTTGCAACACACATGGAACTAAGGTTTATCATAGTTGCGACCAACATGCAAGTAAGAAATGTAAGATGTAGCTACCCCCACTTACGAAACACATGCAACGGAAAAACCCTAAGTTTCGGCCAACATGCAACTTAGGGTTTGCAACCCGATTACGACCCACATGAAGCCGAGTCATGCAGCCGATGTTTAACACCCTAGTTGCAACACACATGGAACTAAGGTTTATCATAGTTGCGACCAACATGCAAGTAAGAAATGTAAGATGTAGCTACCCCCACTTACGAAACACATGCAACGGAAAAACCCTAAGTTTCAGCCGACATGCAACTTAGGGTTTGCAACCCGATTACGACCCACATGAAGCCGAGTCATGCAAGCGATGTTTAACACCCTAGTTGCAACACACATGGAACTAAGGTTTATCATAGTTGCGACCAACATGCAAGTAAGAAATGTAAGATGTAGCTACCCCACTTACGAAACACAT
Organism: Lolium rigidum; assembly: GCF_022539505.1. NCBI lineage: Eukaryota > Viridiplantae > Streptophyta > Magnoliopsida > Poales > Poaceae > Lolium > Lolium rigidum. The sequence goes on along the minus strand of NC_061511.1, from coordinate 4,816,959 downwards.
GCAACGGAAAAAACCTAAGTTTCAGCCGACATGCAACTTAGGGTTTGCAACCCAGTTACGACCCACATGAAACTGAGGTTTTAAGCTGCGGCGAGGGTTTATCCAAGTTGCGCCATTTACAACCCCACATGCAATGCAATCGAAAAAACCTCAGTTGTACCCCCACATGCAACTAACAAACATAGAATGCAAAAATGGAAAAAGAAATGTCAGTTGCAACCGACATGCAACTTAGGTTTTAATACCCAGTTACGACGCACATGAAACTAAGATTAAAAACCATCTCTTTATTATGAAAGACCAGATTGGCCCGTTCCGCCATACATAAGTACCCCCTTTTCGGCTAAGTAGGATTCGACAATTGCTGAGTAGGATTCGACAATGGGCTTGAGTCAGTGATTTTGAAAATTTAATTAACTTCATTTCCTTAATCTCAATCTGAATTCGCGCGGCAAAAATGATGATACTAGGGAAATCGGAATGCCCCCCGAAAGGGGAGGGGCATCGCCGAATCTAACTTCCTGGTTTAGATAGTGTACCCCCACATGCAACTAACAAACATAGAATGCAAAAATGGAAAAAGAAATGTCAGTTGCAACCGACATGCAACTTAGGTTTTAATACCCAGTTACGACCCACATGAAACTAAGATTAAAAAACCACTAGTTGCTACGCACGTGAAACTAAGTTTTTTAACCCAATTGCAACCCCATTGCAACTGAGGTGTAACCCAATTGCAAAAATCGGTTATCCAAGTTCCGCCATTTACGACCCACATGCAAAATGCAACTGAAAAAAACCCTCAGTTGCAACCCGCATGCAACTGAAAAGCATGTTTTAAGACAGTTGCAACCGTTTTTACCATTTGCGACCAACATGCAACTAAAAGTTTATCCAAAAGAAGCAAAATCTCCCCAATTATAAAACAATGGATATGCACTCGGGGAAAAAAGAGTTGCAATACTCAAAGCAAAAATTTTTTTTGCTAATTTAGTAGTAAAAAAATAAAAACCTAGTTAACCTGAGTATAGTCCAAAAGCTTCACATCAATTAGTAAAATCAACTCAAATAGAACTAACCTATCAAAATGTTAATTCGATTATATGTCCCTTGTGTTAGCAATAACATCCATACAATAAAAAAAAATTAGAAAAAATAGGCATTGCTAACAAATACAAACAAATCTAGGGGAAAATTCAAATATTTTCACTAAAAAGTACAAACACAAAAAAATCTAGGCAACCCATCAGGAGATAAAAAAAAATCCACAACTCATCACGTACCAAAATAAAAATAAAGCTAGAAAACAAACACAGCCAAAAAAAAGCGAAAAGCAACAAAAAATAGCAGCCCGTATTACAGGCCAGGCAAAAAAAAAACGGCCCGAAATAATAGGCAGCCCACAACAACAAACAGCAGCCCATACTACAGTCCAGACAAAAAAAAAAGCGGCCCAAAAATAATAGGCAGCCCACAACCGGAAAAAAGAAACACGCAGCCCACAGCAGGCAGCCAACAAAAACATGCTAGCGGGCTTCATTCGCACGAATCTTAGAACAAAAGCTGAACGGTAGGATACGTGACTGAGATCTATTAAAAACCAGGCGACTTGGAATTAGCAAATCCGATATTTTTCTGGGTAGTGCTCCGCATGAGTGCTTTGGTCCAACTCTCCATTAAATATGTCCGTCTACACCGTGAACAACCCCGCCGTACGAAAATCAACCTCGATGTTTTTTTTATATTCTATATCCTACGTTTTCATAGACATTTTAGAATGCATATAGATACATCTACATCAAGCCAAAGTGGAATCAAGTAGAATCAATTAATTTGGATCGGAGGGAGTAGATTTATCCATATCATTTAAGTTGTCACATAAATTCAGAATTTCTACTAAATGTTTTACTCTCTCCGTCCCACCAAAAGTGTCTCAACTTTGTCAAAATTTAAATGTATCAAGTTGAGACACTTTTGGTGGGACGGAGCGAGTATTTTAAATTTTCTAATATTTTTGCACAAATTTTAATGAAGTTCGCCTGCCAGCATCCTCAATAGCGTTAGGGCATCTCCAATGAGGCGACGTAAACGAACCAAAAGCGTCTGTTTGCGTCTGTACGGACAAAAAACGCGCTTCAGCGGCTAGACGCAAAATGACCGCAACGTTCATTCTGACGTAATGGACCAAATATGCGCAAAGAATGCGTCTGCGCGGACACATCATGTCCCCTCTCTCTCCTCCTTTACTGCGGGACAGGCCGTGTGCTGGCCAATAATGGCCATACAAATGGAATATTTTTTCTCTCTCTTCTCCCTAATCAATGCATGGAGGCACATGCGGTTAAAAAATGCGTCTCTGCCGTTGGGGAAGGGCCAGACGCATGCGGACATGTGATCACTTTTTGTGTCCGTACTCGACGCAAACGGATATAAATTATGTCCAAAATGCGTCGCCCCGTTGGAGATGCCCTTCAGAGCATCTCCACCGGCGCGCCCCATAGCGGCCCCGATAGCATTTTGGGGGCCGGCGTGGATTTGGGCTCTCACCGGTGCGCTCTAAAAGGTGCCGGCTAGTTTTCGAGCCCAATAAAATCGCCGGCAACCCTTTGCCGGCCCCTTCTTAGATGGCGTGGATCGGGCGCGCCGGCGCCTCGCGGCACGTCAGAAAACGAGCATGGGCTCCGCCTGGCAGCCAGACGCATCGCTTTCCCCACCTTCAACCCATGCCCGAGCCGACTCCCACCCCTCTAGATCGTCACCGTCGTCGTCGCTGCCGCGCCCCTGCTTGCAATAGACACTGCCGCCTGTCCAGGAATCGCCGTCCATCGACACACGGTTACCACCCCCTCGACCGGCGGCCACTGTTTTGCCCGGAATAGAGCTCGCCGCCTCCGCACAATCGCCCCACCTGCAAGGTGTTCGTCGGATTGCCATGATGGATAACGACGACGAGATGATGGTGTAGCTATTCATGTAGAAGCATAAGGCTGAGGCTGTCCGGCACCAACACCAGCAGCTGATTCTGACGAGTATGTTGCGTGTTCGCCAGCCTTTCTTCATCGTGCCTCGGCGCAGCGGCTCAAAGCCAGGCAAGAGGAGGAACATCAACCGGCATCGTCAAGCCGGCGCAATGCTGGTTGACGCCGACTACTTGAACGACGAGGCGACTCATTTGCCGAAGGAATTTTGGCGCTAGTTTAGGATGAACAAGGATATGTTCATGAAGATTGTCTACGGCGTCAGGGAGTACGACGACTACTTCATGGCCAAGTAAGATTGCACATGTTTGTGGGGCTTCACCTTAATTCAGAAGTCCACTGCTGCAATGCGTTGTCTTGCATGTGGAGCTCCTCCAGATACAGCCAATGACTACCTACGGATAGCAGAGTCGACATGTTCACAGACTATAGGTTTTGCCGAGCCGTCATAGAGGTGTTTGCTAAAGACTACTTGACAGCACCAAGGGCAGATGATACAGCTCGGATCCTGGCAAAAATACAGCAAGAGGGTTTTCTTGGATGCTTGGAAGCATTGACTTCATGCATTGGGGCTGGAAGACTTGCCCTTTTTCTTGGTAGGGAATCTACAAGAGGCATACTGGTGAGTGCAGTGTCATTCTTGAGGCGGTGGCAGACCATGACCTCTGGATTTGGCATGCATTTTTTGGCATGCAGAAACAAACAACGATATCAACGTGTTGCAGGGCTCTCCGGTGTTTTCCAGGCTAGCTGAGGGATAAGCTCCTACCGTGAACTTTGAGGTTAACGGCCACGCATACAACAAGGAGTACTATCTAGCTGATGGTATCTATCCGATGTATGCTACATTTGTGAAGACAATCTCGTCTCCAGCTTCGGAGATGGACGCTTATTTTGCAACATGTCAGGAAGCAGCTCGCAGGGATGTTGATCGTGCTTTTGGGGTGCTTCAGCAGCGTTTCGCAGTTTTCAGGTATCCAGCTCTCACTTGGTCCGAGTCTCAGATGTGGGAGTTGATGAACACCTGAGTGATCATGCACAACATGATCATTGAGAGCGAGCGCGACGAACCTGTGCATGATGATCAACCATTTGATTATCAAGGGCCTCTTGTTGAGGTGGAGCATGTGTCCCACGAATTTGCCGCTTTTCTTCACATGCATAATGAAATTCGAGATTCCAGTGTTCATGCTCAACTTCAGGCGGATCTATCTGCGTATTTGTGGGCGAGGAGAGAAGCCGCCAACAATGCATGATTAAATTTCTATTTATTTAATTGTAAGAATAATTTAATTTCTATTTGTTTGATTGTAAGAATAATTTAATTTCCGGATTGTATGAATATTTTAAGTACTATTTGTGTGATTGTATGAATAATTGAATATAGTATGAATAAAATGTGATTGATATGTTGTTTCAAAATATTGTATAAAAAAAAGTTTTGGAGACGCCCGGCATGAGAACAACATCTACCAATAGAGTATGGTCGTCACCCTCCGGAAGTCTCTATCGTTTTCTTTGTTTGTCTGTTAACACTGTCGGCTACCACCGACCACCATATAGCAGTATCGACCTCGGCCCTGCCGGCGACTATTTGGAGAGCGCTTGTCAGGACCCCGGAGATCCTGACGACGTCGATCGGAGAGGGGGAAGAAGGGGAGTTCCGGCGGCTCGGATCTACGCATCTACGACATGGTAAAGTAAACAGACAAGGAAAATAACTTAGAGTTTCTATTAGCGTGCCTCCCATCCTCCCACTCCTACTCTTTTATATCCAAATAGTAGGACCACGCTGATTAACAATCTGAGCTTATTACAACATAAACACACTTAGCGCGCGAAAATTAGAGGTTCAAAAAGTAAAGACATCCTGAGCGTTTGTTGCCGAAGCGAAGGATCTGGACCGTCCATTGCTGAAGGGGTGTCGATGTTGTGGACTGTTCCTGACACTGCCCCCCTGAAGACAAGACTTCAGGGATTGAACTCCGGGAAGGTGGCTTGCATGTATTCCGCGTCTTCCCATGTGGCCTCCTCCTCCGTCATGTCGTCCCAATGGATCAATGATGTCTATGGGAGCTTCTATTCTTGTAGACAGTGTTGGGCCTCCAAGAGCAGAGGTTTGTAGAACAGCAGCAAGTTTCCCTTAAGTGGATCACCCAAGGTTTATCGAACTCAGGGAGGAAGAGGTCAAAGATATCCCTCTCAAGCAACCCTGCAACCACAAAGCAAGAAGTCTCTTGTGTCCCCAACACACCTAATACACTTGTCAGATGTATAGGTGCACTAGTTCGGCGAAGAGATAGTGAAATACAAGTAGTATGGATGTATATGAGTGGTAATAGCAATCTGAATAAAATATGGCAGCGAGTAAACATGCAACAAAACAGTAAACAAACGGAGATTCGATGCTTGGAAGCAAGGCCTAGGGTTCATACTTTCACTAGTGGACACTCTCAATATTGATCGCATAATAAATAACTTCTTCTCATATGTGCTACATACACTCTTTTGTTGAATGACAAACACGAGTCGTTGTGTAGGGCTACAAGAGCACCTCAATGCCGGAGTTAACAAGCTCCACAACATTCGATATTCATGTTTAAGTAACCTTAGAGCATAATAGATCTTTGCAAGATAAACCAAGAACTAACATAGTGCACACACCGTCCACATTACACTATGAAGGAGGAATAGATCACATCAATACTATCATAATGACAATTAACTCCACAACCTACAAGAGATCATGATCATAGCCTACGACAAGAACCACACGGTGCACACACTAATCACCTTTACACCATGCAGGAGGAATAGACTACTTTAATAACATCACATGAGTAGCACATAACTAGTAGCGATACAAAGCTCATCATATGGATCTCAATCATGTAAAGCAGCTCATGAGATCATTGTATTGAAGTACATAGGAGAGAGATTAACCACATAGCTACCGGTACAGCCCCGAGCCTCGATGGAGAACTACTCCCTCCTCATGGGAGCAGCAGCGGTGATGAAGATGGCGGTGGAGATGGCAGCGGTGTCGATGGAGAAGCCTTCGGGGGCACTTCCCCGTCCCGGCGGCGTGCCGGAACAGAGACTCCTGTCCCCCAGATCTTGGCTTCGCGATGGCGGCAGCTCTGGAAGGTTTCGCGTACCGTGGCTTCCTCCGTAAGGGTTTTCGATGCAGGGGCTTTATATAGGCAAAAGGGCAGCGTCAGAAGGTCGAAGGGGCGACGACACCATAGGGGGGCGCGGCCCAGGCCCTGGCCGCGCCACCCTATCATATGGGGCCCACAGGGCCCCCCTCTGGCGGCTCTCGGGTGTTCTGGATGCTTCCGGGCAAAATAGGAACCTGGGCGTTGATTTCGTCCAATTCCGAGAATATTTCGTTACTAGGATTTCTGAAACCAAAAACATCAGAAAACAGGAACTGGCACTTCGGCATCTTGTTAATAGGTTAGTTCCGGAAAACACATAAATATGACATATAATGTGTATAAAACATGTAGATATCATCAATAAAGTGGCATGGAACATAAGAAATTATCGATACGTTGGAGACGTATCAGCATCCCCAAGCTTAGTTCTGCTCATCCCGAGCAGGTAAAACGATAACAAAGATAATTTCTGAAGTGACATGCCATCATAATCTTGATCATACTATTTGTAAACATATGTAATGAATGCAGCGATCAAAACAATGGTAATGACATGAGTAAACAACTGAATCATAAAGCAAAGACTTTTCATGAATAGTACTTCAAGACAAGCATCAATAAGTCTTGCATAAGAGTTAACTCATAAAGCAATAAATCAAAGTAAAGGTGTTGAAGCAACACAAAGGAAGATTAAGTTTCAGCGGTTGCTTTCAACTTATAACATGTATATCTCATGGATATTGTCAACATAAAGTAATATAACAAGTGCAATATGCAAGTATGTAGGAATCAATGCACAGTTCACACAAGTGTTTGCTTCTTAAGGTGGAGGGAGATAGGTAAACTGACTCAACAATAAAAGTAAAAGAATGGTCCTTCAAAGAGGAAAGCATCGATTGCTGTATTTGTGCTAGAGCTTTGGTTTTGAAAACATAAAGAGAGCATAAAAATAAAGTTTTGAGAGGTGTTTGTTGTTGTCAACGAATGGTAGTGGGCACTCTAACTACCCCATCAACCAGACTTTCAAGAGCGGCTCCCATGAAGGACGTTATCTCTACCCGCAAGGTAGATCATCCCTCTTCTCTTTTGTTTACACATGTACTTTAGTTTAGTTTTTCTTTATTTATGGATGACACTCCTCCCAACCTTTTTCTTACACAAGCCATGGCTAACCGAATCCTCGGGTGCCTTCCAACATTCACATACCATGGAGGAGTGTCTATTTGCAAATTTAAGTTGCTTACTGATAGATCAGAGCAAAACATGTGAAGAGAATTATTAATGCAAGTTAATTAATTGAGGCTGGGAACCTCATTGCCAACTCTTTTTGCAAAATTATTGGATAAGCGGATGAAGCCACTAGTCCATTGTGAAAGTCTGTCAAAAGTAAATGACAAGATCGAAAGATAAAACACCACATACTTCCTCATGAGCTATAAAACATTGACACAAATAAGAGGTAATAACTTTTGAATTGTTTAAAGGTAGCACTCAAGCAATTTACTTTGGAATGGCGGATAAATACCATGTAGTAGGTAGGTATGGTGGACACAAATGGCATAGTGGTTGGCTCAAGGATTTTGGATGCATGAGAAGTATTCCCTCTCGATACAAGGTTTAGGCTAGCAAGGTTATTTGAAACAAACACAAGGATGAACCGGTGCAGCAAAACTCACATAAAAGACATATTGTAAACATTATAAGACTTTACACCGTCTTCCTTGTTGTTCAACCCAATACTAGAAATTATCTAGACCTTAGAGAGACCAAATATGCAAATCAAATTTTAGCAAGCTCTATGTATTTCTTCATTAATGGGTGCAAAGCATATGATGCAAGAGCTTAAACATGAGCACAACAATTGCCAAGTATCACATTATCCAAGACATTTTACCAATTACTACATGTAGCATTTTCCAATTCCAACCATATAACAATTTAACGAAGAGGAAACTTCGCCATGAATATTACGAGCTAAGAACACATGTGTTCATACGAACCAGCGGAGCGTGTCTCTCTCCCACACAAGGATGAACTTATTCAGAGAACTAAGATAACAAAACAAAAATAAAAGCACACACAGACGCTCCAAGTAAAGTACATAAGATGTGATTGAATAAAAATATAGTTTCAGGGGAGGAACCTGATGATGTTGTCGATGAAGAAGGGGATGCCTTGGGCATCCCCAAGCTTAGATGCTTGAGTCTTCTTGAAATATGCAGGGGTGAACCACGGGGCATCCCCAAGCTTAGAGCTTTCACTCCTCTTGATCATAGTATATCATACTCCTCTCTTGACCCTTGAAAACTTCCTTCACACCAAACTTCAAGCAAACTCATTTGAGGGTTAGTGCATAATCAAAAATTCACATGTTCAGAGGTGACACAATCATTCTTAACACTTCTGGACATTGCACAAAACTTCTGAAAGTTAATGGAACAAAGAAACTCATTCAACTTAGCAAAAGCGGCAATGCGAAATAAAAGGCAGAATCTGTCAAAAACAGAACAGTCCGTAAAGACGAATTTTAAAATGGCACCAGACTTGCTCAAATGGAAAAACTCAAAACTAATGAAAGTTGCGTACATATCTGAGGATCACGCTCGTAAATTGGCAGATTTTTTCGAATTTTCTACAGATACTTGTGCCAGAATTCGTGACAGACAGCAATGCTGTTTCTGCGCAGCGATCCCAAATATAACATCAACTTTAACATAGAAACTTTACTTGGCACAAAAATGCAACAAAACTAAGATAAGGAGAGGTTGCTACAGTAGTAAACAACTTCCAAGACACAAATATAAAACAAAGTACTGTAGTAAAAAAACACATGGGTTATCTCCCAAGAAGTTCTTTCTTTATAGCCATTAAGATGGGCTCAGCAGTTTTAATGATGCAATTGCAAGAAATAGTATTTGAAGCAAAAGAGAGCATCAAGAGGCAAATTCAAAACATATTTAAGTCTAACATGCTTCCTATGCATAGGAATCTTGTAAATAAACAAGTTCATGAAGAGCAAAGTAACAAGCATAGGAAGATAAAACAAGTGTAGCTTCAAAAATTTCAGCACATAGAGAGGTGTTTTAGTAACATGAAAATTTTTACAACCATATTTTCCTCTCTCATAATAACTTTCAGTAGCAACATGAGCAAACTCAACAATATAACTATCACATAAAACATTCTTATCATGAGTCTCATGCATAAAATTATTACTACTCCCAACATAAGCATAGTCATTCTTATTAATTGTAGTGGGAGCAAATTCAACAAAGTAGCTATCAAATATAGGAGGTATATTGTAATCATAATCAAATTTATCCTCCATAACAGGTGGTAACAAAAGACTACTATCATTATAATCATCATAAATGGGAGGCAAAGTATCATCAAAGTAAATTTTCTCCTCAATGCTTGGGGGACTAAAAATATCATGCTCATCAAAGCCAGCTTCCCCAAGCTTAGAATTTCCCATAGCATTAACAACAATGGTGTTCAAAGCATTCATATTAATATGTTCCATGGGTTTTTTAATTTTCGCATCAAACCATCCATGTCTTAAATCAGGAAATAGAATAAAAAGGTCATTGTTGTTCATTATGCCTAACTAGTGTAAACAAGAAACCAAATGTCGCAATTGCAGAGTCTAAAGGAAATAGCTTCGAGTACACACACAATGGCGCCAGAAAAGTACTGTTACCTGGAACCGGAGTGTGAGTACCTTTTACCTTTCCTCCCCGGCAACGGCGCCAGAAAAGTGCTTGATGTCTACGGGTGCTTCTATTCTTGTAGACAGTGTTGGGCCTCCAAGAGCAGAGGTTTGTAGAACAGCAGCAAGTTTCCCTTAAGTGGATCACCCAAGGTTTATCGAACTCGGGGAGGAAGAGGTCAAAGATATCCCTCTCAAGCAACCACTGCAACCACAAAGCAAGAAGTCTCTTGTGTCCCCAACACACCTAATACACTTGTCAGATGTATAGGTGCACTTGTTCGGCGAAGAGATAGTGAAATACAAGTAGTATGGATGTATATGAGTGGTAATAGCAATCTGAATAAAATATGGCAGCGAGTAAACATGCAACAAAACAGTAAACAAATGGAGATTCGATGCTTGGAAGCAAGGCCTAGGGTTCATACTTTCACTAGTGGACACTCTCAATATTGATCGCATAATAAATAACTTCTTCTCATATGTGCTACATACACTCTTTTGTTGAATGACAAACACCAGTCGTTGTGTAGGGCTACAAGAGCACCTCAATGCCGGAGTTAACAAGCTCCACAACATTCGATATTCATGTTTAAGTAACCTTAGAGCATAATAGATCTTTGCAAGATAAACCAAGAACTAACATAGTGCACACACTGTCCACATTACACTATGAAGGAGGAATAGATCACATCAATACTATCATAATGACAATTAACTCCACAACCTACAAGAGATCATGATCATAGCCTACGACAAGAACCACACGGTGCACACACTAATCACCTTTACACCATGCAGGAGGAATAGACTACTTTAATAACATCACATGAGTAGCACATAACTAGTAGCGATACAAAGCTCATCATATGGATCTCAATCATGTAAAGCAGCTCATGAGATCATTGTATTGAAGTACATAGGAGAGAGATTAACCACATAGCTACCGGTACAGCCCCGAGCCTCGATGGAGAACTACTCCCTCCTCATGGGAGCAGCAGCGGTGATGAAGATGGCGGTGGAGATGGCAGCGGTGTCGATGGAGAAGCCTTCCGGGGCACTTCCCCGTCCCGGCGGCGTGCCGGAACGGAGACTCCTGTCCCCCGGATCTTGGCTTCGCGATGGCGGCGGCTCGGAAGGTTTCGCGTACCGTGGCTTCCTCCGTAAGGGTTTTCGATGCGGGGGCTTTATATAGGCAAAAGGGCAGCGTCGGAAGGTCGAAGGGGCGACGACACCATAGGGGCGCGGCCCGGGCCCTGGCCGCGCCACCCTATCATCCGGGGCCCACAGGGCCCCCTCCGGCGGCTCTCGGGTGTTCCGGATGCTTCCGGGCAAAATAGGAACTCGGGCGTTGATTTCGTCCAATTCCGAGAATATTTCGTTACTAGGATTTCTGAAACCAAAAACAGCAGAAAACAGGAACTGGCACTTCGGCATCTTGTTAATAGGTTAGTTCCGGAAAACACATAAATATGACATATAATGTGTATAAAACATGTAGATATCATCAATAAAGTGGCATGGAACATAAGAAATTATCGATACGTCGGAGACGTATCAATCAACCACTGTGGAACGGCCACCTCGTACTCTCCATTGCTCCTGGGAACCTGTCGGCGCTGCAGTATAGTTAGAGGGAATTGTTTGAGCTTACCCGTTGGTGTGAGCAGGGGTAGGCTTGGGTTTGGAACTGATGTATCGCCGATGTGTTTCTTGAGGTTGCTGACGTGGAAGACATCATGGAGCAGAGTAACAGCCGACAATTGCAGCTTGTATGCTCGACGACCCACTGTCTGGATGATTTTGAAAGGCACGTACCACTTGGAAGCGAGTTTCAGAGGGTTTCCCCTGCCTAGGGCAGTTTCTCTGTGTGGCTGCATTTTGAGATACACCATGTCGCCGAGAAGAAAGCTTCTTGGAGTTCTGTTGTGATCAGCATATTTCTTCATGGTGCGCTGTGCTTTTGCCAGATTTTGTTGCAATATAGTGATCACATTCTCCCTTTCCCCCAAGGTTTGTTGAGCCTCTGTGGACAGTGTTGTCAGAGTAGGTAACTCTGTCGGTAAGGGAGGGGGTACTCATAGAGGGCTTCAAAGGGATACATCTTGATGGTTGTGTGGAAACTAGTGTTGTACCAGAATTCTGCAGCAGGTAGCCACTCACTCCACTTTTTTGGTTCTTGAAATGCCATGCATCTGAGGTACTGCTCCATACATTGGTTGACCCTTTCAGTCTGCCCATCTGATTCTGGATGGTAAGCAGTGGAGAAGTGCAAGAAAATTTTCATGGCAGAGAATATTTCAGTCCACAGTTTGCTGAGAAATATTATGTCCCTGTCTGTGATTATAACAGTAGGAGGACCATGGAGCTTTAGGATATTGTCTATGAAGATGTGAGCAATCTTTTGTACAGTATATGGATGAGCTAGAGGAAGGAAATGAGCATACTTTGTCAGTCTGTCGACTACCACCAGCATGACATCTTTCCCATGTGACTTGGGTAGGCCCTCTACAAAATCCATGTTGATGGCTCCCCATTTGGTTTCTGGAATTGGAAGGGGATCTAGCAAGCCAGGATATTGCACTCTTCCAGTCTTTGAAATTTGGCACACAGGACAGACAGCTATTAATTGCTCCAAGTTTTGCTTCATCTTGGGCCAGAAGAAGAGATGTTCGAGTTTCTGATAAGTAACCCTGTTGCCTGAGTGACCACTAATAGCTGAAGAGTGAAATGTGTCAAATAGTTTCTGCCTGAGGTTAGTGGAGGATCCAATAACTATTCTCCCTTTGAATATGAGGATTCCAGTTTGTACTGTGTAATTAGCATGGCTAGTAGGGTTGATAGCCACCTCTTGTAACAGTTTGGAACATTCTGTGTCTCCAACATAAGATTCAGTGACCTCTGTTGCACAAGTAGGTGTGGTTAGAGTAATTGCCATAGCTATATCTGTAGGTTCTTGTTCTATTGGCTGGAATTTTTTTGGATAGGGCATCAGCTGCTATATTTTCACATCCTTTTTTGTACTGAATTGAGTAGTCGAATTCCAGGAGCTTCAACATTAATTTGTGTTGTATTCCCTCCAATAGTTTTTGGCTGGCCAGGTATTTGAGACTGCTTTGATTAGTTTTGATGATCAGTTTGTTTACCAGAAAATAGTGTCTCCATTTTTTTAGAGCTTCCAAGATAGCCATGGCTTCCTTTTCATATACGGACTTCTCTGCATTTTTGGGGCCCAAGAATTTACTGAAATAGGCCAAGGGTCTTGATTGTTGCATTAGTACTGCTCCTAACCCAGTGTGGCAAGCATCTGTTTCCAAGATGAAAGGGAGTTTGAAATCAGGTAAGGCCAGTAGAGGTGGCTGGGACATCACTTGCTTCAGTTGCTGGAATGCCATATTTTGGTCAGAAGTCCACTGGTAGGCATTTTTCTTCAGTACAGCATGCAATGGTTGACAGATGTGAGCATATCCAGGGATGAATCTTCTGTAGTAACCAGTGAGTCCTAGGAATCCTCTTAATTGTTTGATACACTGTGGTACTGGCCAATTGATGATGTCTTATATTTTGGATGGATCAGTGGCCACTCCTTTTCCAGAAATAATATGCCCCAGGTATTCTATCTGTGATTTCTCAGATTGGCACTTGGATATCTTTGCTTTGAGGTCATGCACTCTAAAAATGTTGAGGACAATCTTCAGGTGTTCTATGTGCTCTTCATGGGATTTACTGTATATGAGAATATCATCAAAAAATACCAGCACAAACTGTCTCAGGTATTTGGAGAATATGTTGTTCATTAATTCCTGAAAGGTAGCAGGTGCATTGCACACGCCAAAAGGCATTACCAGATACTCATAGTGGCTCATGTGTGTGGAGAAACTAGTCTTGTGTATGTCTGCCTCATGCATTCTTATCTGGTGATATCTAGATTTTAAGTCAAATTTAGAGAAAATGATTGTCGAGGGTACTCCTCGGCAATGCCCTCCGATAGGGGCTTAGGGTTGATGGAATCCTGTAAGCTGACACGAGACATCGGTTTACAGACAAGCGGGGAGAGCGATTTACCCAGGTTCGGGGCCCTCGATGAGGTAAAACCCTTACGTCCTGCCTGTCTGATCTTGATTATGAGAATATTGGGTTACAATGGGGTGCCGAAGGGTTCAGCTGAGATCTCGTCGAGAGGCTAAGTGCTGCGGCGACCTAGCTCTAAACTTTTGGTGGCTAAGATTGCTAAGATTGATCGTGTCCCTCGGCAGCCCCTCTCCTGGCCTTTATATAGGAGGCCAGGTCTCAAGAGATCTAACCGAGTACGACTAGGTTTACAGTAGTCCTATCTCCTAACTTTCCTTGTTCGACTCCTTCCTTGTCTTGCTCGCCATGGAATCATCTGCCGAGCCATCCAAGTGGACCGTCTTGTCATCGAATACCTTCATGGGCCTCCAGCTAGATCGTATAGGGTAGGGCAATGTCGGTTACCCGAAGGGTAATGCCCACGTCAGTAGCCCCCGAGTGTCTAGCCGAAGATAGTTCGGGTAGAGACTAAAGCATGCCTCCACCTAATGTTCTTCTCCTTGATTGTTTTTGTCCATCTTGTATCAGCATCATCTTCTTCTATCGGGTGCGCGTCAAGCGCTCCCGATGGGAGTAGCCCCCGAGTCTAGGTATGGATGCTTGCAATCCATGCGTAGACTCAAGTTGTACCACTCGAACGTTTTCCTCTGCCGAAGTTTTGCTGCAAGTCTTCATGGGTCATCCGATACATTTGTATCAAGGCTTGTTTTCTTCGATAAGTTTTCCACGCGTAAGGGATAATGAGTAACATGCCCAACTTTTGCTGGTTAACTGTCGATGGCAAAACAACGTCACCCTACACAGAATCAAGTCCCCGGGCATGATCCTGGAATGCAAAAAAGTTCTATCGGGTGCGCGTCCAGCGCTCCCGATGGGAGTAGCCCCCGAGTCTGGACACGGGCGCTTGTAACCGGGTGCAGATTCCATCCTTTTCGCCGAAGCTTTCTTCGCAGGAATATCTTCGAGTGTTCATTTTATCGGATGCGCGTCAAGCGCTCCCGATGGGAGTAGCCCCCTGAGTCTAGGTACGGATGCTTGCAATCCGTGTGTAGACTCAAGTTCACCATCCGATACCTTTTACATTTCTTCGAATGCTTCGAGCGTTCCTCACGACGTCACTGATGACGTTATTGACACTCTAGTTTTGACTGACAGGACGTGACCCGCTGGGCCCATCCTACCTCTGTCTGGCTCTGTTCTCAAGTAATGTCCGCCTCCCTCGTATAGTTACCAAGGTGCCTCCTCGATTTCCGCGATCAATGATGGAGAAAGGGTCCTCTAGCAGCAACGACACGTGCCCACGCAATCCTCAAGTTTTCCTCTTCTTAAATTTTCTTAGGAAAAAATCCTTAGCTTTCCCTCACATTCGCCGTAGCGTCCTCCTGTTCTTCTTCTACCTTTCTCTTTCACAACCGTCGTGTCGCCGCCACCGCTTCTTAGATCTTCTCCAGATCTTGCGATGGTGAAGAAGAAGAACCCCGTAGCCGTCGCCAGCTCCATGAGCGGTGGCACCGCCGCCAAGGCCTCCTCGAATCTTCCGAAGAGGAGTGCATCAGATGCCCCTCCTCCAGCTCCGGCGCCGTCAGCGCCGCCAAGCTCGATAGCCACAGCCAAACCCGGAGACTGGCTAGCGTCCTCCATCACAAAGCGTGATGAGAAGAGGGCCCGAAGCCTTGGGCTAATCTCCTCCGATGAGGGGAATGTGATTCTCCCAGGTGCGATCTCTCGGCCCAATCCTCCCGCTGGTTTTATCGTGATGTTCATGTCGTTCTTGTACCGGGGTCTCTCGCTTCCTGCTCACGAGTTCCTCCATCGTCTTCTGCGGGCTTACGAAATCCAACTATGGCAACTCACCCCTAACTCAATCCTCCACGTTGATGTGTTCATCACTCTTTGCGAGGCGTTCTTGGGCATCGAGCCTCACTTTGGGTTGTGGAAGAAAATTTTCTTTGTAAAGAGATACAGTAGTAGCAATG
The DNA here is from genome assembly GCF_022539505.1 of Lolium rigidum. Lineage (NCBI taxonomy): Eukaryota > Viridiplantae > Streptophyta > Magnoliopsida > Poales > Poaceae > Lolium > Lolium rigidum. The sequence continues at coordinate 4,801,064 of NC_061511.1, read as the reverse complement.
GATCCTTCGTCATTGGGGGAGTGGGGTTTGTTGTTCGTTCAGAGGTCAACTATTTCAGTTTCCCAATGAAAGAATCCGTGCAAGGATGGAGACTGAAATGGTTTTATGTTAAGGATTCCTCAACAACCGAGTCCCAGCTTCCTCGTTTTGTCGACGTCCTTGAAGCCAAGCCTAAGCATTCTTGGAAGAACATTCTTTCTCCCGACGAAAAAACAACAGCCGACGAATTATTTGCCAAATTTCTTCGGATCAAAGAAAACGACGGCCAAACCATGATTGGTACAGAGGTGGCTGCGGTGTTCTTGAAACATCGAGTTCAGCCAATCATGGCCAGGATTTGTCCAATGTGGTTGTATTCGGGTCCAAAGGATGAAACCAGGATAAACATCGCTGAACTATCGGAAAAGGAGCTGCTTGATGAAGTTCGTCGCCTTACTCTCTTTAGCCAGGAAGACTTGATCCCGTTGACATCTTCTTATCCTCCTCTTGATGCCGATCATCCGCTGACAGAGGTAAATTTTTCTTCTCATATTCTCATTACCCTGTTCCACTCTGCTGACACAACTACTATTGTTCTTATTCACTTTTTTCTTCGACAGATTCCCATAGTTTCTGAAAACCTGCATGATTTACCAAATGACACTTCCGAGGGAAGAGGTTCCTCAACTCCTGTTGATTTTCGTACTGCCGAATATACGAACTCAAAGAATGAACATGATGATCTGATAGATTCTGAAGTTGTCTTCGCCGATCCTCCACCCTCAGCCAACGATACTTGCGACACAGCGAGATCAGTGTGTGATGACGACGCTGATCATGATGCCTTTATTAATGCAGCTGTGGAAGAGGCCAGAGCTCCGCCTGCGAAGAGATCAACCGGCGGCTTTGCTAATGAAGACGATCTCTTCGACTCGTAAGTGCCTTTTTCCTAGAATTCGTATTTTGCTTTCATCATTCGTATTTCTTCCATAATTCTTGCCAGCCATTCCCTTTCACAGTGACGAAGGTCTCATCGAGCCCCCGCCTAAGAAGGCCAAATCTGACACCGCTCTGCCGGACGTCGCAGCTTCCGAAGCTTCGGCTCCTACTGCAACCCCCGCGGCCCAAATATCGACTGCCTCCTCCCTTTCTAAGGGGAAGGATATTCCCTCGACTGTCGCCACTGCGACTCCTCCTTCAGGAAAAACTGTAAGTCTTTCTCGATCGTAACACAAACTTTCCTGAATGTGCCCTGACTAGTGATTCCTCGTAAAACATCTATTTTCCCCTTTCCTTAAGGATCTGCGAGGCGTTATATCTTCTTTGGAAGCCTTCGCCTCCAAATTTACTTCCCTTGAAGCGGACAAGGTTCGGCTGCAGAAGGAAGTTAACTCTTCTTCCTTGAAGTTGGAAAGCGCAAACAAAATAGCCGCCGCGGCTCGCCAAGAGATCGACTCCCTGAAGGAGGAACTCAACAGGCTGACGGAGAAGCTAAAGGAAGAGGAAGCGTCTAGGCTGATCGCCGAAGCTCGGGTGATTGAAAAAGATGAACTTCTTCGCCAGTCTTCCTTGGCTTTGCTTGGTAATTCTTTTTATGCTTTCCCGTCGATTATCACTTTGCAAATTCGACCCTTTGATAGTAACTTTTCCCATTCCATTCCCTTGCAGAGGCCGCTGACATCCCTGCCGATGCCTTGGATAAAATTCCACACAATTCTCCGGCAAACAGTGTGTCAATGACTCTTGCTGCACACCAGATTACACGGGAGCTCCTTGATAAGGGTAAAGGTGCCATGTCGCGAATGCACTCGATGATCTTCCCCAAGATCAGTCAAGACAAGACTCTGGGGCAGCTGATTGATGCCTTTGCAGTCAACACTAAGGAGGTTATTGAGGTATTCAAACGTACTTCACGTACCTATGGTGCCCTCCTAGCCTTCCAACTTATGATGGGTCATGGCTTCAAGTCCGATATTGAAGAGATGTCTAAGGAGCTTCCAAAAGGTCAAGATGGGCAGTTGATTGATTTAAGCACTTTCAAAACGTCAGCTCTTAAATGTGCACGTCAGCTCCTTGAACTGGTTTCATCAAAGAAAACGTCAGCTGTCCCAAGTTTATCAACCCAGACTCAAGCCCCTTGATTTTTGTACAAACTTCTCTTTGAATTGATGTGAAACAATGTTCTGTCGCAAAACTTGTGATTGTAATAAATTCCGTGCTAGTGATGTCTACGGGTGCTTCTATTCTTGTAGACAGTGTTGGGCCTCCAAGAGCAGAGGTTTGTAGAACAGCAGCAAGTTTCCCTTAAGTGGATTACCCAAGGTTTATCGAACTCAGGGAGGAAGAGGTCAAAGATATCCCTCTCATGCAACCCTGCAACCACAAAGCAAGAAGTCTCTTGTGTCCCCAACACACCAAATACACTTGTCAGGTGTATAGGTGCACTAGTTCGGCTAAGAGATAGTGGAATACAAGTAATATGGATGTATATGAGTGGTAATAGCAATCTGAATAAAATATGGCAGCGAGTAAACATGCAACAAAACAGTAAACAAACGGAGATTCGATGCTTGGAAGCAAGGCCTAGGGATCCTGCTTTCACTAGTGGACACTCTCAACAATGATCACATAATAGGACTACTCTACACTCTTTTGTTGGATGATGAACACCACTAACTGTGTAGGATTACACGAACCCTCAATGCCGGAGTTAACAAGCTCCACAGTATTCGATATTCATGTTTAAGTAACCTTAGAGTGCAAGATAGATCAACACAATTACACCAAGAACTAACATAGCGTGCACACTCGTCACCTTCACGCCGAGTAGGAGGAATAGATCACATCAATACCATCATAGTAATAGTTAACTTCATAATCTACAAGAGATCATAATCATAGCCTACGCCAAGTACTCACACGGTGCACACACTCGTCACCATTACACACGTGGAGGAGGAATAAAACTACTTTAATAACATCACTAGAGTAGCACATAGATAATATTCAACTAGATCACATAAAGAGAGAGATGAACCACATAGCTACGGCGGAGCCCTCAGCCCCGGGGTGAATTACTCCCTCCTCATCATGGAGACAGCGATGGCGGTGAAGATGGCGGTGGAGACGGCGGTGGAGATGACTCCGGGGGCAATTCCCCGTCCGGCAGGGTGCCGGAACAGAGACTTCTGTCCCCCGAATCTTGATTTCGCGATGGCGGCGGCTCTGGAAGGTTTTCTCGGGTCTCGTCTCCTCTGTCTTTATTTCGTCCGATTCCGAAAATATTTCTTTACTAGGATTTCTGAAACCAAAAACAGCAGAAAACAACAACTGGCCTTTCGGCATCTCGTCAATAGGTTAGTTCCGGAAAACGCATAATAATGACATATAATGTGTATAAAACATGTAGGTATCATCAATAAAGTAGCATGGAACATAAGAAATTATAGATACGTTTGGGACGTATCAAGCATCCCCAAGCTTAGTTCCTACTCGCCCTCGAGTAGGTAAACGATAACAATGATAATTTCTTAAGTGACATGCCATCATAACCTTGATCATACTATTGTAAAGCACATGAGATGAATGCAGAGATTAGAAGCAATGATGAAGATAATGAGTAAACAAATGAATCATATAACAAAGACTTTTCATGAATAATACTTTCAAGACAAGCATCAATAAGTCTTGCATAAGAGTTAACTCATAAGCAATAAACTCTTAGTAGAAAGCTTTGAAACAACACAAAGGAAGATATAAGTTTCAGCGGTTGCTTTCAACTTTAACATGTATATCTCATGGATAATTGTCAACACAAAGTAATATAACAAGTGCAATAAGTAAACATGTAAGAATCAATGCACACAATTTACACAAGTGTTTGCTTCTAAGATAGAAAGGATAGGTAAACTGACTCAACAATAAAGTAAAAGAATGGTCCTTCAAAGAGGAAAGCATCGATTGCTATATTTGTGCTAGAGCTTTGATTTTGAAAACATATAGAGAGCATAAAGGTAAAGTTTTGAGAGGTGTTTGTTGTTGTCAACGAATGGTAGCGGGTACTCTAACCCCCTTGCCAGACAAACCTTCAAAGAGCGGCTCCCATTTTATTTTTGGGTGGCACTCCTTCCAACCTTTCTTTCACAAACCATGGCTAACCGAATCCTCGGGTGCCCGCCAACAATCTCATACCATGAAGGAGTGCCTTTTTATTTTAGTTTTATTATGATGACACTCCTCCCCACCTTTGCTTTCTCAAGCCATGGCTAACCGGATCCTTCGGGTGCCGTCCAACAATCACATACCATGGAGGAGTGTCTATTTTTGTTAATTAATTTGGGACTGGGAATCCCATTGCCAGCTCTTTTTTCAAAATTATTGGATAAGCGGATGAAGCCACTAGTCCATTGGTGAAAGTTGCCCAACAAGATTGAAAGATAAACACCACATACTTCATCATGAGCTATAAAACATTGACACAAATAAGAGGTAATAACTTTTGAATTTGTTTAAAGGTAGCACTCAAGCAATTTACTTTGGAATGGCGGAGAAATACCATGTAGTAGGTAGGTATGGTGGACACAAATGGCATGAATATTGGCTCAAGTATTTGGATGCATGAGAAGTATTCCCTCTCTATACAAGGTTTAGGCTAGCAAGGTTATTTGAAGCAAACTCAAGTATAAAATGGTGCAGCAAGACTCACATATAAACATATTGTAAGCATTATAAGACTTTACATCGTCTCCCTGTTGTTCAAACACCTCAACCAGAAAATATCTAGACTTAGAGAGACCAATCATGCAAACCAAATTTTAACAAGCTCTATGTAATTATTCATTAATGGGTACAAGGTACATGATGCAAGAGCTTAAACAAGATCTATATGAGCACAACAATTGCCAAGTATCACATTATTCAAGACATTACACCAATTACTACATGTAGCATTTCCCGTTTCCAATCATATAACAATTAACGAAGCAGTTTCAACCTTCGCCATGAAAATTAAAAGCTAAGAACACATGTGTTCATACGAACCAGCGGAGCATGTCTCTCTCCCAAACAATCATTTATTCAAACAAAAACAAAAACAAAAACATACAGACGCTCCAAGTAAAGTACATAAGATGTGACCGAATAAAAATATAGTTTCAAGAGAAGGAACCTGATACTTTGTCGATGAAGAAGGGGATGCCTTGGGCATCCCCAAGCTTAGATGCTTGAGTCTTCTTGAAATATGCAGGGATGAACCACCGGGGCATCCCCAAGCTTAGACTTTTCATTCTTCTTGATCGTAGTATATCATCCTCCTTTCTTGACCCTTGAAAACTTCCTTCACACCAAACTTCAAGCAAACTCATTAGAGGGTTAGTGCACAATTAATAATTCACACATTCAGAGGTGACACAAACATTCTTTACGCTTCTGGACATTGCATAAAGCTACTGGACATTAATGGATCAAAGAAATAAATCCAACATAGCAAAAGAGGCAATGCGAAATAAAAGGCAGAATCTGTCAAAAACAGAACAGTCCGTAAAGACGAATTTTAAGATGGCACCAGACTTGCTCAAATGGAAAAACTCAAAACTAATGAAAGTTGCGTACATATCTGAGGATCACGCTCGTAAATTGGCAGATTTTTTCGAATTTTCTACAGAGGCCTGTGCCCAGATTCGTGACAGACAGCAATGCTGTTTCTGCGCAGCGATCCCAAATATAACATCAACTTTAACATAGAAACTTTACTTGGCACAAAAACATGATAAGGAGAGGTTGCTACAGTAGTAAACAACTTCCAAGACACAAATATAAAACAAAGTACTGTAGCAAAATAACACATGGGTTATCTCCCAAGAAGTTCTTTCTTTATAGCCATTAAGATGGGCCTAGCAGTTTTAATGATGCACTCGCAAGAATTAGTATTTGAAGCAAAAGAGAGCTTCAAGAGGAAAATTCAAAACACGTTTAAGCCTAACATGCTTCCTATACAGAGGAATCTTGTACACAAATGAATTCATGAAAAACAAAGTGACAATCATAAGAGGATAAAACACGAGTAACTTAAAGATTCTCAACATAAAGAGGGGAAACTTAATTTTATTAAGATGCATATAACCATATTTCCCTCTCTCATAATAACTTTCAGTAGCATCATTGATGAAATCCACAATATACCCGTCACTTAAAACATTCTTATCATGGTTCATATGCATAGAAGTATCATTAATTTTGGCATAAGAAGAGTTATTCTCATTAATAGTAATTGGAGCAAGATTATTATCAAGAATTTGAACATGGTAAACAAGTTGCATATTAAAAGAATTGTTTTTGGTAATCCAATCATGACTATGACAAGTTTCATAAGGATAGTTATAACCTATATCATAGCATTCTTTATAATAATCATCAAAGATCGGAGGCACGGTGTCATCATAAGAAATAGAATAGTTATCTTTCACGATCGGTTTATCTATGACCATACCATCATTGTTATTAGAAGGAGATGTATCAAGAACATAATAACCAGTAGCAAAAGGATTTTCAAACACCTCTTCCCCAAGCTTAGAGCTTTCTATATCATTATAGGAGGAAGCATGGATAGCACTGACACTATGGCAATTATTATCATTTTCAGAATTAGTTTCCCAGAGATTTGTAATATCAAAAGTAGTATGCTCATTCAAATCATGATTGCTAATGTATGTAAAGGGCATAGGAAGATCATCGTATTAAGATTCGTTATCACAATAATCATTAGGAGCAACATACTTACGGTTACCTAGCGTTATCTCATTCACGCGGGGATACGCCGTTACCTCTTTCTTTTTATTCTCCTTCTTCTTCTTCTTCTTCTTCTTCTTCTTCTTCTTCTTCTTCGTTCCCTTCTTCTTCTTCTTCTCTTCTTCCCCTCCTCGCTCCCTTCTTTAGGAGGAAGAGGCTTGAAGGGTGGCTTGTCCGCATAACCTGATTTACTTTTAGAAACAATAGAAGAAACTTGGGAGGATCCCTCCTTTTCATTAATTAATTGAAAACACACAGCGGTCCTATCATATTTTGGCAAGGTGTCATCTTCTAAAATATTCGTATGTAAGTATTTGTATGGCAATTATTAATGCAGTAAGAAAAACACCCATGCGGGACATCATCAATATCAAGATCGTTAATATTTAACAAAGAAATTTTTCTTGATAACTCTTCACATTTCAAAAATAAGGTAAGTTCATCATGCTGATTAGGAATAATTTCATCATCACAATACAAATTTGCAGCACTCATGGGGTTCGAATTATCATTGGAGGAGCATTGAAAATTAAAATGACCAACTCTATGGCAGAGTTCACAAATAAAAGGATAGAGGGCACACACTTTTTCTCCAAGATCATCTAGAGCTCTAGACCACTTTCTAGTTTTTTCATTTCTGTGATGGATACAATATTCATCTTCTATTTGATTAATTCCACAAGGTCTATGTATTCCACAAAAATTAACATGCTTATAGGAAATAGCATTCTTAGGAGTTTGAGCACGCTTATTGCAATCATTAACAACAATTTCATTCTTCATGCAAGCGTCTTTAAAAGGTTCATGATACTTATCAAAATTCTTCCTAGGCAATTCAATGTGAGAAGCAAAAGCTTTATAAAGATTTGCAGCAACTTGAGAGTCAAGACCATAAGTAGCACTCATATTTTGAAATTTACCACTATCCATGAAAGTTTCAATGCATTCATAATCATAATTTATACCGACTCTTTACCTTTGTCGTTCTCCCAATCTTCAGCGTTCTCCTTAATCCGATCAAGAAGGTCCCTTTTAAACTCTTCTTTATTGCTCGTGAATGATCCAGAACAAGTAGTATCCAGCAAGGTCTTATCTTGAAAAGAAAGTCTTGCATAGAAATTATCAATGATGATATTACCCGGAAGCTCATGATTGGGGCATTTGAGCATTAAAGTCTTCAATCTCTCCCATGCTTGGGCAATACTCTCTCCATCATGAGGCCAAAAATTATATATATGGTTTCGATCTTTGTGAATTTCACTTGGAGGATAGAACTTGGAATAAAATAGAGGCACAATATCCTTCCAATCAAGAGAGCGCCCGTCCTTCAATAGTTTATACCAATGCGCCGCTTCACCAGATAGCGACATAACAAATAATTTCTTTCTAACTTCATCCATTGAAATACCTGCACACTTGAATAACCCGCATAATTCATGCAAAAACAGTAAATGATTCCTAGGATGGACAGTTCCATCCCCTTCATAGCGGTTATCCATAACACGTTCAATAATTTCCATAGGTATTTTATACGGAATACTTTCAGCAGGTGGATTTAAAATATCGAAGCATCATTAGAGTTATCGCATATGGGAGATAAAGCATCATCGAGCAAAATATTTCTTCCAAAGCGGAGGAGCAAAAAGATTATTTTTATGTAAACTAGCTTCCCCAAGCTTAGACTTCTTCATAGCATTAGCAGTAATTGCATTCATACTAATAACATTGCTATTATCATGTAAATAAGGTTCCATAGGTTTTTTAATTTTTGTATCAAACAATTCTAAATCAGGAAAAAGATTAAAAAGCTCACTAATTTTGTTGTTGTTTTCCATTATGCCTAACTAGTGAAAATAAAAACAAGAAACAAAAAGATGTAATTGCAGAGTCTAAAGGAAATAGCTTCGAGCACACACACAATGGCGCCAGAAAAGTACTGTTACCTGGAACCGGAGTATTAGTGTGTTATCACCTGATTTTGGCCAAATCAAGAGACGGGCCGTAAGTGAAGATGGGCTTGAAGGACGTACACGTGGAGCATCTTCGAAGCGGCCTTGCGCTGAGAGTTTGGGCTAAGTTGCCCATGTATACGTAATTTAGTAGATCGTGTTGTGTTTAGATTAAAGAAATAGAGTCTGGCCCGTGCACGGTTAGGTGCACGCCTCAATTAGAAAGTCCCTTGGACTATAAATATGTATCTAGGGTTATCGGAAAAGGAGGACAATCACCGTTCAACCAAAACAAACCAATCTCGGCGCATCGCCACCCCTTTCCTACGAGGGTTCTTACCGGTAAGCATCATGCTGCCTAGATCGCATCTCGCGATCTAGGCAGCGTAAAGCTTAGTATTGTTCATGCGTTGCTCGTACTGAAGCCTTTTTGATGGCGAGCAACGTAGTTATCATTAGATGTGTTAGGGTTAGCATTGTTCTTCACGTAATATGCTATCGTAGTGCAACCCTTGCACGTCTAGCTGCCCTTACGTCTATCTAGACGTAAGGGCAGCATCTTGCTTGATCATGCTTAGTAGATCCGATCCGTTACGGTTGCTCCCTGCATCTGCGAGGATTAGTTTAATATCTGCATAGTTAGGCCTTATGCTTGGGGTCGGAGGATCCGGTGGTGCGTTAGATGCTGTTTACCGTCCCTGCGAGGGATGTTCGGGGATCAACGTTATGTTGGTTTTTAGGCCTCTCGTAGGGGTAGTTTGCACCGTCTCTCGTAGCTGCTAGGCCCGATCGCACGTAGGACGTTCCGATTATGCGGTGAAAACCCTAAACTGTCGTGGATCGTTTCAGCTTCGTCCTGATCAAGCAAGATCCCCATGCCATTGCTAATCCATCAAGGACCATGGGGCGATCGGCTCTTTGAGCCGATCTACGAGAAACCTGAGAGCCGATAAGGCTCGTATTTAATGTGCACGTGTCTACCATGCGGGAACAATCGAAGCACTAACACCTTCTCGACCAGGTCTAGGTCGGGTGGCACGCCCGGCAGCCGCCGGGACGCGCGCCAGAAGATTTGCGGGACGACGCGAGGTGCCAGGGATCCACTAAGCGGCCCTAGGAGCCTCCCGGCTCTTCGTGTTACTTAGCCAAAGCCCGTCGGGGGGTTTTGGAGGGTAACACATTCTGGCACGCCCGGTGGGACCTCTTCTGCAAACATCTACGTCAACACCGACAGACGAGATGACAGAGGAGCAGATCATATACAAAGATCTCCCTGCGGAGCACAAGAAGAAATACGATGAGCTGAAGGCCATCTGTGAAGCCGAACTCATCGGCTCCTCTGAGACAACCCGTTCTCGCAACATCAAGCTCAGAGGAAACATGTGTCTGTCGCATGGCGTCAGTACGGTAGACCTAAGCCACTCCATAAGAGAACCAGGGTTCTCCTTTGATGTCAATATGGCAGGGTTCGTGATTCGCCATGGCGCGGACAAAGCGGAGAGCAGCCATTCTCGTGGCAAGGATAAAGAGGAGGACGTTCCACGCGACCGGCCCCAAGACGACGATAGACGGTACCTGACCGAGGAGGAGGTGAGAAGCATACGGTATCAGCGCCCATTATCCGTGCACCTCCTCAACAAGTATGAGCAGCAGTACGACCGACGTCGACGCTACGACGAAGACGATGAGAAACATCGTCGGTCTGATGCGGAGAACAGGAGGTATCGTCAGAACAGCGGCAACGACGACGGGTACGAACGTCGCGCCAGAGGGAGGTCAAGGGAGCAAGACAACGTGGACGAGCCATGGGACTGTCCCTTCTTCAAACATTGCTGGGACTCAGGAATGAGCCGATTGCCAACAATCGAGAACTGCCCAGAATGCAAACAGCAAGGAAGAAGGGGGGCAAGCGAAGTTTCAGTGTTCAAACGTTTAGGACCTCTCCCACCTCAGAGTAAACGAGCTGAGTCATCTCAAGAAGAAGACTTCGAGGAGTCAGATGGAGAAGAAGATAGGTATCACCGACCAAGGTGGTGCCCTGATGGACTCAGCCATTCTCGAAGCGCCGGGTGCAGCGGTGCGCGAAACTTGGAAGAAGCCGAGGCACAGTACCTGTACACGTTGAGAAGAGCGCGGCCCGATCTGGCCGCGAAAATCCAGCGAATAGTGGAGACAAAGGCGCGCCCGCCAAAGAAAGTATGGCGCCCCAAACAGGCTAAAGCCGATGCACAGGCATCGGCTGATGCCGATGCAGACGCATCGGCAGACACAAACATGGTATCCGTGGGCTGGACAGAGTAGCACGTCCAGTACATTGGACATACGTGGCAAGGCCGATCCCTGCGATCGGCCCTCAAAAAATGAAAAGCAAAGGATCTTATCTCCAACATGCCACGTAGCTACAGTGGAAAGCCAAGAAGTTGCAAATCATCGTCAAAACATTGCAACAAAGAAGGAGGCCGATTCCCGCAATCGGCCAAAATCATCCTCAACATACCTTCATCTGTGTTCAGCGTCAATCCAACAGATGCCTGAAGAGCCGATACCATCAAGTACTTGACAGAATCGGCTCGGGGGGCACATAGATGGATGATATACGAGGATACGGAGCTGGGAACGGATGTCAAATCCTCAGCAGAACAGCTCAAGTATGGGGGCCGATACATAAACAAATCGGCCACAAAAAATCGAAAACATCGAAAATTTTTGAGCACAGCCGATGCGCAGGCATCGACTTAAGAATTTAAAGCCGATGCACGGCCATCGACTCAAGAGGTACAAACTGTTACAGGACGAGGCTCTGCGAGGATCTCCAACCGTTTGGTCGCTCAGGCCTTCTCTGCAAGGACCTCCAAGTTCCGAGGCCCAGCGTAGCAGTGCTAGCAGGAGCATCAGCTGTGGCGTCCAGTACTGCCTTGACTTATTTGGAGTCCCTGATATGCGTCTGCAAGACTGAGGGTGGTAGCCCTGATCAACCACAAGAGCAGGACAAGCATATCTCATCTAGGACCATGAGGATGGCCGATGATGGAGCGATCGGCCGTGGCGTTGCTGCTTACGGGCTGAGCCAAGGTGACAACTTCACCAAATATTCTCACCAGAGCTGCATTATTGAATTGAAGGAGCTCGGGGGGCATATACAGAGAAGGTACAAGGCGCGCAGGACCGCGAGAATGTACCCAGGATCGACCAGCTGCATGTCCAAGGTGCGAATTCGACAGTACTGTCAGAAGCATCAGTTAAGTTGTTGGTGATTCATCTACAACATCGACTTTCAGTGGAGGGAAGGTAATCAATGGGGGCAAGTTTTGGCTGGTACTGCATAGTGACTGCCTCAAATTACTTTCAAAAGCTCTTTGTTCGATCTGCACATCCTCGCTACTAATCTCGCCTTGACTGAGGCTCGGGGGGCAGCTGGTCTAGTGGATATTCTGTTTTAGAAGCCGAGTGGGATATCATCGGCTGATCCTTCGCCGCAACTTTCTTCAACAAATGATGAATTCTTGAAGATTACCAGGTCTCAGAGTCGTTAGCTGAGGAATGGAAGGATGGACTACGTAGGACCGATGCGTTAACATTGGCTTATTAAGCATTGGTTAAATCGGCAAAATCAGTTGAAGGAGAATCGGCTAAATCAATTTGAGGAAAATCGGCAAAGTCAAAATGGGGGAAGTTCTTCATTGATAAGTCAGATTTCTTACAAGGGAGAGCTGATTACTCAAACAAGAGGGGAATAGACTGCTACTGCTAGTCTTATACTAGTGAATCCCTACTCTAAGGGTTGTTGCCGTCTTCGTCATCGCTAGGGTAGCCGCCCTCATCACTACTGTTGACGAATTCCTCGTCGCTGCTACTGTGACCTTCATCGGGGGGCCTCCTCCTCGTCATCATCATCATCCTCATCGGACCAGGCCCAGCCACGGATGCGCTTTGGCGGCGGTTCCTCGGAGGAGGTGTCATCCCCTGGTTCCTTCCTCGTGTCGGAGGAGATGTCTTCGTCTTCGTCGTCCTCTTCTTCTTCTTCCTCTTTGGTGGAGGAAGTGAATTTGCCCCGGAAGAGAGGGTCGTTGCTGTCGCTCTCCGCTTCTAGTTCTCCATCAATCAAGAACCGAAGATCATCTTCCCCGTCAGTCAGGGGCATGTCAACATCCGACCAGACGAGGTCTTCGGGTCGGCCTTCGGGCACGAAGTCTAAGTCAAATTCTTGCTCATCCCAATGCTCGGGAGCGCGCCGGTTGTATGCTTCCGTCTGATCGACCTCCGGCTCTCCCTCGCTTGCGGAAGAGGATTGGGAAGAGGAAGGAGAAGACATAGCCATGAAGGAAGAGAGTTTTTTGGCTGACGGCTGGTTTGGAGCGAGGAGGTGAGGAAGAGAACTGTTCGGTGCGGTTAAATAGAAGGGGGTGTATTGGAGATCAATGTTCGAACAGTTTTCGAGAGTATAGGGCCAAAATTGTCACATCATGCAGAGAAGGCGAGGAGGCAAGAGTCATGATGAAGAATACTGCGACGGTTCTGCTCTGCCACGACATGACCCCTCGAGGAAAAAACAGATGGTTTTGATATTATCATTACCAAAACCAGGGGGCATGTGTTATCACCTGATTTTGGCCAAATCAAGAGACGGGCCGTAAGTGAAGATGGGCTTGAAGGACGTACACGTGGAGCATCTTCGAAGCGGCCTTGCGCTGAGAGTTTGGGCTAAGTTGCCCATGTATCTGTAATTTAGTAGATCGTGTTGTGTTTAGATTAAAGAAATAGAGTCTGGCCCGTGCACGGTTAGGTGCACGCCTCAATTAGAAAGTCCCTTGGACTATAAATATGTATCTAGGGTTATCGGAAAAGGAGGACAATCACCGTTCAACCAAAACAAACCAATCTCGGCGCATCGCCACCCCTTTCCTACGAGGGTTCTTACCGGTAAGCATCATGCTTGCCTAGATCGCATCTCGCGATCTAGGCAGCGTAAAGCTTAGTATTGTTCATGCGTTGCTCGTCATCGAAGCCTTTTTGATGGCGAGCAACGTAGTTATCATTAGATGTGTTAGGGTTAGCATTGTTCTTCACGTAATATGCTATCGTAGTGCAACCCTTGCACGTCTAGCTGCCCTTACGTCTATCTAGACGTAAGGGCAGCATCTTGCTTGATCATGCTTAGTAGATCCGATCCGTTACGGTTGCTCCCTGCATCTGCAGGGATTAGTTTAATATCTGCATAGTTAGGCCTTATGCTGGGGTCGGAGGATCCGGTGGTGCGTTAGATGCTGTTTACCGTCCCTGCGAGGGATGTTCCGGGGATCAACGTTATGTTGGTTTTTAGGCCTCTCGTAGGGGTAGTTTGCACCGTCTCTCGTAGCTGCTAGGCCCGATCGCACGTAGGACGTTCCGATTATGCGGTGAAAACCCTAAACTGTCGTGGATCGTTTCAGCTTCGTCCTGATCAAGCAAGATCCCCATGCCATTGCTAATCCATCAAGGACCATGGGGCGATCGGCTCTTTGAGCCGATCTACAGGGAAACCTGAGAGCCGATAAGGCTCGTATTTAATGTGCACGTGTCTACCATGCAGGAACAATCGAAGCACTAACACCTTCCTGACCAGGTCTAGGTCAGGTGGCACGCCCCGCAACCGCCAGGACGCGCGCCAGAAGATTTGCGGGACGACGCGAGGTGCCAGGGATCCACTAAGCGGCCCTAGGAGCCTCCCGGCTCTTCGTGTTACTTAGCCAAAGCCCGTCGGGGGGTTTTGGAGGGTAACATAGTGCCTTTTACCTTTCCTCCCCGGCAACGGCGCCAGAAAAGTGCTTGATGTCTACGGGTGCTTCTATTCTTGTAGACAGTGTTGGGCCTCCAAGAACAGAGGTTTGTAGAACAGCAGCAAGTTTCCTTAAGTGGATTACCCAAGGTTTATCGAACTCGGGGAGGAAGAGGTCAAAGATATCCCTCTCATGCAACCCTGCAACCACAAAGCAAGAAGTCTCTTGTGTCCCCAACACACCAAATACACTTGTCGGTGTATAGGTGCACTAGTTCGGCGAAGAGATAGTGAAATACAGGTAATATGGATGTATATGAGTGGTAATAGCAATCTGAATAAAATATGGCAGCGAGTAAACATGCAACAAAACGATAAACAAACGGAGATTCGATGCTTGGAAGCAAGGCCTAGGGATCCTGCTTTCACTAGTGGACACTCTCAACAATGATCACATAATAGGACTACTCTACACTCTTTTGTTGGATGATGAACACCACTAACTGCGTAGGATTACACGAACCCTCAATGCCGGAGTTAACAAGCTCCACAGTATTCGATATTCATGTTTAAGTAACCTTAGAGTGCAAGATAGATCAACACAATTACACCAAGAACTAACATAGCGTGCACACTATCACCTTCACACCATGTAGGAGGAATAGATCACATCAATACCATCATAGCAATAGTTAACTTCATAATCTACAAGAGATCATAATCATAGCCTACGCCAAGTACTCACACGGTGCACACACTGTCACCATTACACACGTGGAGGAGGAATAAAACTACTTTAATAACATCACTAGAGTAGCACATAGATAATATTCAACTAGATCACATAAAGAGAGAGATGAACCACATAGCTACAGCGGAGCCCTCAGCCCGGGGGTGAATTACTCCCTCCTCATCATGGAGACAGCGATGGCGGTGAAGATGGCGGTGGAGACGGCGGTGGAGATGACTCCGGGGCAATTCCCCGTCCGGCGAGGTGCCGAACGGAGACTTCGTCCCCGAATCTTGATTTCGCGATGGCGGCGGCTGCGGAAGGTTTTCTCGGGTCTCGTCTCCTCTCGTCTTTATTTCGTCCGATTCCGAAAATATTTCTTTACTAGGATTTCGAAACCAAAAACAGCAGAAAACAGCAACTGGCCTTTCGGCATCTCGTCAATAGGTTAGTTCCGGAAAACGCATAATAATGACATATAATGTGTATAAAACATGTAGGTATCATCAATAAAGTAGCATGGAACATAAGAAATTATAGATACGTTTGGGACGTATCAGCTAGCAATGTTGCTAGTGTACCCTTGTTATGACATGTATGCTTGCATTCTCCCGATGGGAGTTATTCCTAATGCTGAAGCGATGCGATCCGTCATGCCTTTGATGCTGTTTTTTGCAGATTTTCCCAGTGCCTGCGTTTGTCGATGATTCTTCGGGTGCTCTTTCTGAAGGTGATCGAATCCAGCGTATGAAGGAGCGGATTGCGCAGATGGAAAAGGATCTGCGCATACCTATGCCTTGGCTGTCATTGTCAGGAAGAAGGGCGAAATTGCAGCCGACATAGAGCGCTATGCTCTTACTGAGCTGCATAAGGCCACTGAAAGTTTGAACTGTAAGTTTCCTGGTCCTTGTAATTGTTATTCTTTGTAAAAAAATGCATTGCCTGATCTTTCGTCAATTCCTTTGCTAGTCATAGCCCTGAACCGTGCTGAAGAGAACAAGCACGAGCGCGTGAACGCATTGACTCAGCTGTCATCAGCTGAGGAAATTTTCTGGAGGGAGCACTCGAAAGCTTCGACTGTCGCACAATTCCAAGATCGGGTCCAGCAGGTCCACCATTTCTTCGACAAGTGCTACAAAGCCCTAAGGGTAATTTGGAGGACGATGTTCCCCTTGAACGCGGTCCCTCCTACGCTGTTGACTCTGATGTCTGAATTTGGGAATACCAAGAAAATTCGAGACTTGGTGCGAGCTCAAGTTTTTGCAGGGGCCAGGTTTACACTTGCCCTCGTCCTTGCACGTTATCCTTCGGCGAATCTACTGGCTATCGCCAACGCGGTTGGTGATTTGGAGACACTGTACCCGAAGGTAGTGTTGCCTGCCAATATAATTGTTGACAAGCTTGAAGCGGATTCGAAGATACCTGAAGAAAGGGAAACTCCGCAAGAGTAATTCAGGGTTAAGTTTTTATTGTAAATAAGTAATTTGGATACTTTATCCAAGCGTTTGGATAGTTGAAACTTTTTGTTCGGTAGATACATGTGTATGTACTTTTACCATGTCAATGCCGCTGGCAAATTTTGAAGGAGCAAATCTTAATTGCCCGTTTAAACGTAGGTGTATTCGTTGGTCAGCAATTTGTTTGAGTGATCAGCTCGTGTTGCAGGTCTTGCTAAACCCGTTGTATGCGCAACTTTGCTTTCAACCGATGCATGTTCTGACAGCAGCTCCCGATATCGGGAGCATTAACTCTGCCGATGAGCCCGTTGTTTTTTGATATTTCCATAAGTGAAATATCGAACGTGGGTTGTATTATGTGTATTTCCAAACTCTTGCTATTTACGGCACTCGTAGAGGCATCTATAGCAGAGGGAAAGGTCATCGTCCTTGTTTGTTATTGCATCCTTTAGCACTCGTAGAGGCTTTTTCGGAGCACAATCTTTTGCCGCGTACGACGTTGCACCATCGTTCACCGAAGGGTGCAAGCAAGGTTTACGATGATGCAGATTAGATGCTCCGAATTACTGCAATGCTTATCAAGGAAAAACTTTAAGTTCTCATTAATAAAGTAAGCACGGGACTAAAGGGCGAAAAAAGGGGAAGGCCCTGCTGAAAATAAAGGTAGAGCTAAACATTATTTATCTACTTAAGCAAGGAAAAGGTTCTTCTTATCTTCCGGCTTGTCCACCACGTTAGGGGTTTTTGACGCGTCATTGACTGCAGTAGGGGTCTCGACAGCGATTGCCAGTGTCTTGCTGTCTCCTAAGACTGCTGTGCCATCATCTGCCGAAGTTTTTGCTGTCGAAGCTTCTGGAGCAAGGTCGGCTGGCTTCTTCTTGGTTTCCCTGGTGTGTTTTTCTTCCTTAATATCACGCAACGATGACTTGGATGGAAGATCGGCAATTTCCCGTTTTAACCCAAACTTTGCAGCAATCCTCTGAAAGTCGTGATCACAATTGTCTGAGCGTGAAAAACTTCCATAGACTGTGATGTTTGTCCCGTTGCTCCCATGCATTTTCAGCTTGAGGTATGCATAGTGCGGTACAGCCATGAACTTGGCATAAGCTGGTCTTCCGAGTATGGCGTGATACTGTGATTCCCAGTTCACGACTTAGAACTCGATCTTTTCCTTCCTGAAGTTGTCGGGTTTGCCGAAGACGACGTTCAGGTAAACTTTGCCAAGAGAGTACGCCGGTGAAGTAGGGAGAATCCCATGAAAATAGGTGTCCGTTTCTTCTAACATTCTCATGGTAATCCCCATACTTTTGATTGTGTCGATGAATATCAGGTTTAGTCCGCTTCCACCATCCATGAAGACTTTGCTCATCTTGAACCCCCCGACTTGTGCCTCGACTACTAAGGAAGCGTGTCCTGGTTTTGGTATGGTCATCGGGTGATCTGCTCGGCTGAACATAACGTTCTGAGATGACCACTCGACATATTCGGGGATGTTCGCCATGATACTTTCTGCCAGATTAATTTCTCGGGTGAGCTTTGATACGTCTCCAACGTATCGATAATTTCTTATGTTCCATGCTACTTTATTGATGATACCTACATGTTTTATGCACATTATATGTCATATTTATGCATTTTCCGGAACTAACCTATTAACAAGATGCCGAAGAGCCGATTCTTTGTTTTTTGCTGTTTTTGGTTTCGAAATCCTAGTAAAGAAATATTCTCGGAATTGGACGAAACTTTCGCCCGGGGTCCTATTTTTGCACGAAGCTTCCGAAGGCCGAAGACCTAACGAAGTGGGGCCACGAGGAGGCCGGAGGCTAGGCCGGCGCGGCCCGAGCCCTGGCCGCGCCGACCTACCCCTGGGCCCCTCGTGTGGCCCCCGCGTTGACCCTCCGCCTACTTAAAGCTTCCGTCGCGAAACCCCCGATACCGAGAGCCACGATACGGAAAACCTTACGGAGACGCCGCCGCCGCGAATCCCATCTCGGGGGATTCCGGAGATCGCCTCCGGCACCTGCCGGAGAGGGGATTCATCTCCCGGAGGACTCTACACCGCCATGGTCACCTCCGGAGTGATGAGTGAGTAGTTCACCCCTGGACCATGGGTCCATAGCGAGTAGCTAGATGGTCGTCTTCTCCTTGTTGTGCTTCATTGTTGGATCTTGTGAGCTGCCTAACATGATCAAGATCATCTATATGTAATTCTATATGTTGTGTTTGTCGGGATCCGATGGATAGAGAGTACTATGATTATGGTGATTATCAATCTATTGTTCATGTGTTGTTTATGATCTTGCATGCTCTCCGTTACTAGTAGAGGCTCGGCCAAGTTTTTACTCTTAACTCCAAGAGGGAGTATTTATGCTCGATAGTGGGTTCATGCCTCCATTGAATGCAGGACGGTGACGAAAAGTTCTAAGGTTGTGGATGTGCTTGTTGCCACTAGGGATAAAACATTGATGCTATGTCTAAGGATGTAGTTGTTGATTACATTACGCACCATACTTAATGCAATTGTCCGTTGCTTTGCAACTTAATACTGGAGGGGGTTCGGATGATAACCTGAAGGTGGACTTTTTAGGCATAGATGCAGTTGGATGGCGGTCTATGTACTTTGTCGTAATGCCCAATTAAATCTCACTATATTTATCATATCATGTATATGCATTGTTATGCCTCTCTCTATTTGTCAATTGCCCGACTGTAATTTGTTCACCCAACATGCTTTATCTTATGGGAGAGACACCTCTAGTGAACTGTGGACCCCGGTCCTATTCTTTACATAGCATACAATCTACTGCAATTGTGTTTACTGTTTTCTTTGCAAACATCTTCCACTCGATACGTTTAATCCTTTGTTACAGCAAGCCGGTGAGATTGACAACCTCACTTGTTTCGTTGGGACAAAGTACTTGGGTTGTGTTGTGCGGGTTCCGCGTTGGCGCCGGAATCCCGGTGTTGCGCCGCATCACATTTCGCGACCATCAACCTTCAACGTGCTTCTTGGCTCCCTACTGGTTCGATTAAACCTTGGTTTCATACGAGGGAAAACTTGCCATCGTGCGCATCATACCTTCCTCTTGGGGTTCCCAACGGACGTGTACATCTACGCGCATCAAGCACTTTTCTGGCGCCGTTGCCGGGGAGATCAAGACACGCTGCAAGGGGGAGTCTCCACTTCTCAATCTCTTTACTTTGTTTTTGTCTTGCTTTATTTTATTTACTACTTTGTTTGCTGCACTAAATCAAAACACAAAAAAATTAGTTGCTAGTTTTACTTTATTTACCGTCTTGCTCTCTATATCGAAAACACAAAAAAATTAGTTACTTGCATTTACTTTATCTAGTTTGTTTTATTTACCGTTGCTAAAATGGCCAACCATGAAAATACTAAATTGTGTGACTTCACAAATGCAAATAATAATGATTTCCTATGCACACCTATTGCTCCACCTGCTACTACAGCAGAATTCTTTGAAATTAAACCTGCTTTACTAAATCTGGTCATGAGAGAACAATTTTCTGGTGCTAGTTCTGATGATGCTCGCTGCCCATCTCAATAATTTTGTTGAACTTTGTGAAATGCAAAAGTATAAAGATGTAGATGGTGATATTATTAAATTGAAAGTGTTTCCTTTCTCATTAAGAGGAAGAGCTAAAGATTGGTTGCTATCTTTGCCTAAGAATAGTATTGATTCATGGACTAAATGCAAGGATGCTTTTATTGGTAGATATTATCCTCCCGCTAAAATTATATCTTTGAGAAGTAGCATAATGAATTTTAAACAATTAGATACTGAACATGTTGCTCAAGCATGGGAGAGAATGAAAACTTTGGTAAAGAATTGCCCAACCCATGGATTGACTACTTGGATGATCATCCAAACCTTCTATGCAGGACTAAATTTTTCTTCGCGGAATTTATTGGATTCAGCTGCTGGAGGTACCTTTATGTCCATCACATTGGGGGAGGCTACAAAACTTCTTGATGATATGATGATAAATTACTCTGAATGGCACACGGAAAGAGCTCCACAAGGTAAGAAGGTAAATTCGTTGAAGAAACCTCTTCCTTGAGTGATAAGATTGATGTGATTATGTCTATGCTTGTGAATGGTAGATCTAATATTGATCCAAATAATGTTCCTTTAGCTTCATTGGTTGCTCAAGAAGAAAATGTTGATGTGAATTTCATTAAAAAAAATAATTTCAACAACAATGCTTATAGGAACAACTCTGGTAATAATTATAGGCCATATCCTTCTGCTAATGGTAATGGTTACGGTAATTCTTATGGGAATTCTTACAATAATAATAGGAGTGTACCCTCTGGTCTTGAAGCCATGCTTAAAGAATTTATTAGTACACAAACTGCTTTTAACAAATCTGTTGAGGAAAAGCTTGAAAAAATTGATACTATTGCTTCTAGAGTTGATAGACTTGCCTCTGATGTTAATATTTTAAAGTTGAAAGTTATGCCTAATAATGATATTGATAATAAGATTACTACTACAGCAAATGCCATCCAAGTTAGAATTAATGAGAATATAAGATTAATGGCTGAACTACGTGCTAGGTGGGATAGAGAAGAAAATGAAAAACTAGCTAAAGAGAATAATGTAGCTAAAGTTTGGACTATTACCACCACTAGTAATGCTAAATCTTCACATGTTGCTGCACCTCCTACTATCAATGGTAATATAATTGGTGTTGGCAATGTTTCTACTCCTAATGCAAAGCGAACAAAACTGCCTGAAATTGCTAAAACTGCTGAAACTGCTTGTGATAAAACTGCTGAAATTTTTTCCAACCTTGGGAACAATGATCCCATTGCTGTAGCTCATAATGATTTAGATTTTGATGATTGCCACATCTCTGAAGTTATAAAGTTCTTACAAAAACTTGCTAAAAGTCCTAATGCTAGTGCTATAAATTTAGCCTTTACAAAACATATTACAAATGCTCTCATAAAAGCTAGAGAAGAGAAACTAAAACTTGAAACTTCTATTCCTAGAAAGTTAGAAGATGGTTGGGAGCCCATCATTAAAATGAAATTAAATGACTTTGAATGTAATGCTTTATGTGATCTTGGTGCAAGTATTTCTGTTATGCCTAAAAAGATTTATGATATGCTTGACTTGCCACCATTGAAGAATTGTTATTTGGATGTTAATCTTGCTGATAATGTCAAAAAGAAACCTTTGGGGAGGATTGATAATGTGCATATTATGGTTAACAATAACCTTGTCCCCGTTGATTTTGTTGTCTTGGATATCGAATGCAATGCATCTTGTCCAATTGTGTTGGGAAGACCTTTTCTTCGAACTCGTTGGTGCTTGTTATTGATATGAGGGAAGGTAATATTAAATATCAATTTCCTCTCAAGAAAGGTATGGAACACTTCCCTAGAAAGAGAATGAAGTTGCCTTTTGATTCTATTATTAGAACAAGCTATGATGTTGATGCTTCTACTCTCGATGTTACTTGATTTGCACTTTCGCGCCTAGCCGAAAGGCGTTAAAGAAAAGCGCTTATGGGAGACAACCCATGTTTTTACCTACAGCAATTTTTTGTTTTGTTGAGTCTTGGAAGTTGTTTACTACTGTAGCAACCTCTCCTTATCATGTTTTTGTGCCAAGTAAAGTTTCTATGTCAAAGTTGATGTTATATTTGGGATCGCTGCGCAGAAACAGCATTGCTGTCTGTCACGAATCTGGGCACAATTCTCTGTAGAAAATTCGAAAAAATCTGCCAATTTACGAGCGTGATCCTCAGATATGTACGCAACTTTCATTAGTTTTGAGTTTTTCCATTTGAGCAAGTCTGGTGCCATTTCTAAATTCGTCTTTACGGACTGTTCTGTTTTTGACAGATTCTGCCTTTTATTTCGCATTGCCTCTTTTGCTATGTTGGATTTATTTCTTTGATCCATTAATGTCCAGTAGCATTATGCAATGTCCAGAAGTGAAAATAATGATTGTGTCACCTCTGAATGAGTGAATTATTAATTGTGCACTAACCCTCTAATGAGTTTGCTTGAAGTTTGGTGTGAAGGAAGTTTTCAAGGGTCAAGAGAGGAGAATGATATACTATGATCAAGAGGAGTGAAAGCTCTAAGCTTGGGGATGCCCCCGTGGTTCACCCCTGCATATTTTAAGAAGACTCAAGCGTCTAAGCTTGGGGATGCCCAAGGCATCCCCTTCTTCATCGACAACATCATCGAGTTCCTCCCCCGAAACTATATTTTTATTCAATCACATCTTGTGTTCTTTACTTGGAGCGTCGGTTTGTTTTTGTTTTTGTTTTTGTTTGAATAAGATGGATCCTAGCATTCACTTTGTGGGAGAGAGACACGCTCCGCTGTTGCATATGGACACATGTGTCCTTAGGCTTTACTCATAATGTTCATGGCGAAGTTTCTTCTTCGTTAAATTATTATATGGTTGGAATTGGAAAATGCTACATGTAGTAATTCTAAACTGTCTTGGATAATGTGATACTTGGCAATTGTTGTGCTCATGTTTAAGCTCTTGCATCATATGCTTTGCACCCATTAATGAAGAAATACATAGAGCTTGCTAAAATTTGATTTGCATATTTGGTTTCTCTAAGGTCTAGATAATATCTAGTATTGAGTTTTGAACAACAAGGAAGACGAGTGTAGAGTCTTATAATGTTTACAATATGTCTTTTATGTGAGTTTTGCTGCACTTGTTCATCCTTGAGTTTGCTTCAAATAACCTTGCTAGCCTAAACCTTGTATCGAGAGGGAATACTTCTCATGCATCCAAAATCCTTGAGCCAACTACTATGCCATTTGTGTCCACCATACCTACCTACTACATGGTATTTCTCCGCCATTCCAAAGTAAATTGCTTGAGTGCTACCTTTAAAATTCCATCATTCACCTTTGCAATATATAGCTAATGGGACAAAATAGCCTTAAAAACTATCGTAGTATTGAATATGTACTTATGCACTTTATATTTTATTAAGTTGCCTGTTGTGCGATAACCATGCTTCTGGGGAACGCCATCAACTATTGTTGAATATCATGTGAGTTGCTATGCATGTCCGTCTTGTCTGAAGGTCTATCATTTTAGTGGTTGGAGCATGCAAAATTGTTAGAGAAGAACATTGGGCCGCTAACTAAAGCCATGAATCATGGTTGAAGTTTCAGTTTTGGACATATATCCTCAATCTCATATGAGAACAATAACCATTGCTACATGCTTATGCATTTAAGAGGAGTCCATTATCTCGTTGTCCATGTTGTCCCGGTATGGATGTCTAAGTTGAGAATAATCAAAAGCGAGAAATCCGAAATGCGAGCTTTCTCCTTAGACCTTTGTACAGGCGGCATGGAGGTACCCCTTTGTGACACTTGGTTGAAACATGGCATGCGAAGACCCGGTAGTCCAAGTTAAGTAGGACGAGGTGCGGGCACTATTAGTATACTATGCGTGAGGCTTGCAACTTGTAAGATATAATTTTCATAACTCATATGCTTTATTACTACCGTTGACAAAATTGTTTCATGTTTTCAAAATAAAAGCTCTAGCACAAATACAAGCAATCGATGCTTTCCTCATTGAAGGACCATTCTTTTACTTTTATTGTTGAGTCGAGTTTACCTATCTCCTTCCACCTTAAGAAGCAAACACTTGTGTGAACTGTGCATTGATTCCTACATACTTGCATATTGCACTTATTATACTACTTTATGTTGACAATATCCATGAGATATACATGTTATAAGTTGAAAGCAACCGCTGAAACTTAATCTTCCTATGTGTTGCTTCAACACCTTTACTTTGATTTATTGCTTTATGAGTTAACTCTTATGCAAGACTTATTGATGCTTGTCTTGAAGTACTATTCATGAATAGTCTTTGCTTTATGATTCAGTTGTTTACTCATGTCATTACCTTTGCTTTGATCGCTGCATTCATTACATATGTTTACAAATAGTATGATCAAGATTATGATGGCATGTCACTTCGAAATTATCTTTGTTATCGTTTTACCCGCTCGGGACGAGCAGAACTAAGCTTGGGGATGCTGATACGTCTCCAACGTATCGATAATTTCTTATGTTCCATGCTACTTTATTGATGATACCTACATGTTTTATGCACATTATATGTCATATTTATGCATTTTCTCGAACTAACCTATTAACAAGATGCCGAAGAGCCGATTCTTTGTTTTCTGCTGTTTTTGGTTTCAGAAATCCTAGTAAAGAAATATTCTCGGAATTGGACGAAACTTTCGCCCAGGGTCCTATTTTTGCACGAAGCTTCCAGAAGACCGAAGACCTAACGAAGTGGGGCCACGAGGAGGCCAGAGGCTAGGCCGGCGCGGCCTAGGCCCTGGCCGCGCCGACCTACCCCCTGGGCCCCTCGTGTGGCCCCCCGCGTTGACCCTCCGCCTACTTAAAGCTTCCGTCGCGAAACCCCCGCATCCGAGAGCCACGATACGGAAAACCTTACGGAGACGCCGCCGCCGCGAATCCCATCTCGGGGGATTCGGAGATCGCCTCCGGCACCCTGCCGGAGAGGGGATTCATCTCCCGGAGGACTCTACACCGCCATGGTCGCCTCCGGAGTGATGAGTGAGTAGTTCACCCCTGGACCATGGGTCCATAGCAGTAGCTAGATGGTCGTCTTCTCCTTGTTGTGCTTCATTGTTGGATCTTGTGAGCTGCCTAACATGATCAAGATCATCTATATGTAATTCTATATGTTGTGTTTGTCGGGATCCGATGGATAGAGAGTACTATGATTATGGTGATTATCAATCTATTGTTCATGTGTTGTTTATGATCTTGCATGCTCTCCGTTACTAGTAGAGGCTCGGCCAAGTTTTTACTCTTAACTCCAAGAGGGAGTATTTATGCTCGATAGTGGGTTCATGCCTCCATTGAATCCGGGACGGTGACGGAAAGTTCTAAGGTTGTGGATGTCTTGTTGCCACTAGGGATAAAACATTGATGCTATGTCTAAGGATGTAGTTGTTGATTACATTACGCACCATACTTAATGCAATTGTCTGTTGCTTTGCAACTTAATACCGGAGGGGTTCGGATGATAACCTCGAAGGTGGACTTTTTAGGCATAGATGCGGTTGGATGGCGGTCTATGTACTTTGTCGTAATGCCCAATTAAATCTCACTATATTTATCATATCATGTATATGCATTGTTATGCCTCTCTCTATTTGTCAATTGCCCGATCGTAATTTGTTCACCCAACATGCTTTATCTTATGGGAGAGACACCTCTAGTGAACTGTGGACCCCGGTCCTATTCTTTACATAGCATACAATCTACTGCAATTGTGTTTACTGTTTTCTTTGCAAACATCTTCCACTCGATACGTTTAATCCTTTGTTACAGCAAGCCGGTGAGATTGACAACCTCACCTGTTTCGTTGGGACAAAGTACTTGGGTTGTGTTGTGCAGGTTCCGCGTTGGCGCCGGAATCCCCGGTGTTGCGCCGCATCACATTTCGTGACCATCAACCTTCAACGTGCTTCTTGGCTCCTACTGGTTCGATTAAACCTTGGTTTCATACTGAGGGAAAACTTGCCACTGTGCGCATCATACCTTCCTCTTGGGGTTCCCAACGGACGTGTACATCTACGCGCATCAAGCTTCTTCATTTCTCTTCTTGAAACACCTGTCCTGTGGATCATGCTCATCTGCCCTCGAGGTGGTGGAAACGTCTCATTGGGTTGGTGAGGCTGAGCCTGCTGAACTTTGTGCTGCGGTGGTGGTGGTGGTGGTTGATGTTGCTTCTGCCGGATGAGTTTCTCCATGTCGATGAACTGCCTACAATCTCTGAGCAGGTGGCTTGACTTTGTTTTGTTGTCCTTAGAATCAATGTATGAGTGCAAGTAGCAAGGAGCGTTGATCTGCTCGGCGAAGGGTAGCTCGGGAGTCCTCTGTGGTCGAGGTTTGTAGTTGCCGCGGTTTCCAGAGTTGTTCCGATTGCCATCCTGCCGATCGTCTCGTCTGTCGTCGTCCCGATCGTCCTGCCGATCAGAGTATCCAGCGGCTACCAGGTTGCCATCATCGTAACTGCGGTTTTTCCTTTTCTGTGGCGATCCCTTCGTCCACCCGAGTCGTGCTTTGGCTGGTCGTCATCTTCGTCGTCACTGCGCTGTCGTGGCTTTCGTACGTTGTCTTCGCCATCAGCCCAGCTGTTGGCGATTTCCATTAACTTGGTTATGGTTTTTGGTTTTTTGCGCCCGAGTTCCTCTATGTAGCTTTCACGTCGGGTGACGTCGCTGAAGGCGTCGATTGCTCTGTCGACGGAAACATCTTCGGCAGTGTTTAAGAGCTTGGTGAATCTCCCGATGTATGCGCGCATCGATTCCTTCTGCTTTTGCTGGCAATGTCGTAATTCCTCAATCCCGACGGGCCTTTTGTATGTTGCTTGGAAATTGGCAACAAAAGCATCTACTAAGTCGTCCCATGATTTAATGGAACCCTTCGGCAGACCTCTTAGCCAAGCTCGTGCTGAGTCCTTCAGGTAAAGCTGCAAGCATTGCATTGCTCCTATCTGATTTCCTTTGTGCAGAATCACAGTCTGCAAGTAGTCGTCTATCCAGGACCTTCGCTCCTGATGTCCATCGTATTTGGCGGCGTCAGTAGGAGTAGGTTTGAATTTTCTGGGTGGCATCGCCTCGCGGATTTTGTAGCTTAAGCAATCGCCCCCCCTTAGCTCGCCATCGTTCTCCTGGCTCTCATCCGAAGAATCACTGTCATATTCCTCCCTAGCGGCGCGTCGTCGCCTTGTTATGTCGATTCTGCTCTGGGTGACTTCATCTCGGGCATCTCTCGCATGATGCTTTGAGCCACTGGCATGTAACGTGGTCTTTTCCTTCCGCGGGACCAGGTTGTCTCCCAATATCGCGAGACTTTCTAGGGCACCTCGATGGGCTTGGGCCATAGAACCTTCAGGGCGCTGATTGATGAGGTACGCTGCGAGATTGGCGGTTGCTCCTGCGACGGTTTTTGGTCGTGGCATGCCCGCGGTGTCCGTGGTCATAAAAGACTTGGTCAAGTTCGACGTTATTTCCCTAGCGTCATCTTCTGAGAGCCTGGATAATCTTGATCGATGCTTGCCTGCCCCTTGAGTGCTTTGAGAGACGCTTCCTCGCGAGCCTCTCCGTCGTTCACTAGATTGGTCCGCAACAGTTAGGCGTCTCTCGAGGGTGGCTTCCTCTTTTGATAGGCGTTCCCGGTTTTTCTCCAATATAGAGCGATAAGCATTGAGGGTTCCAACCGAGGTTCCTGCGGGGAGTGGTGTGTTGTTAAGCATGGCTGCCTTGGCTGCTGCCCACTCCTCCTCCGCGATGGTGTAATCACTGTTGTTATTACTGGCGCTGTTTTCGAAACTTGCTCGTCTGCTGGAGCGGGGGGTGTGATCTCCGTCTCCCCTGTGCCTTGTGTTTCCCGTGTTATTGGCAACATAAACCTGGTGGCGTGCTGTTCTCCGGGCGGTACCTTGGACGATGCTGTCGACGCTGTCCTCTCCCGATGAGACTGGGCATTGCAGATGAACGACGTGTCGCTTGACCCTAGCCCGTGCCTGGTATCGCAGTGCAAGCAGTAGTACGAGGTCATCTCTGAAGATGTGGGATCGTTAGATCCAACCGACATGGAAGACGTCGAACGAGGAGTCGATAGTGCGAGCGAATTTGCTGAGTCTGTCAACCCAGTCGAAAGGTCGATCGACGACGACGTACTTGGACCTATCGATCTGGAGGCGAGCGGTTCCAGCAGTCGAAGGACTCCTTCCGAATTGACGTTGTAGTGGATGCTGCCGAAAGTCATCTCCAGGTTTTCTTGTAGATCAGAAAAGGTCGAGCGAGACGAATCGCTATGCGGGGTGAATTCATAGGAGCCGAATCGAATCGGGCTCCCCAGACTTGGCGATGATGGTGTCGATGAAGCTACCGATGACATGACTGGATCT
Source organism: Lolium rigidum (assembly GCF_022539505.1). Lineage (NCBI taxonomy): Eukaryota > Viridiplantae > Streptophyta > Magnoliopsida > Poales > Poaceae > Lolium > Lolium rigidum. The sequence goes on along the minus strand of NC_061511.1, from coordinate 4,772,418 downwards.
GCTGATGACTGATCTTGTGCCGACAGGGTTCCTACAGACGGCGCCAATTGTCGAGGGTACTCCTCGGCAATGCCCTCCGATAGGGGCTTAGGGTTGATGGAATCCTATAAGCTGACACGAGACATCGGTTCACAGACAAGCGGGGAGAGCGATTTACCCGGGTTCGGGGCCCTCGATGAGGTAAAACCCTTACGTCCTGCCTGTCTGATCTTGATTATGAGAATATTGGGTTACAATGGGGTGCCGAAGGGTTCGGCTGAGATCTCGTCGAGAGGCTAAGTGCTGCGGCGACCTAGCTCTAAACTTTTGGTGGCTAAGATTGCTAAGATTGATCGTGTCCCTCGGCAGCCCCTCTCCTGGCCTTTATATAGGAGGCCAGGTCTCAAGAGATCTAACCGAGTACGACTAGGTTTCAGTAGTCCTATCTCCTAACTTTCCTTGTTCGACTCCTTCCTTGTCTTGCACGCCAAGGAATCATCCGCCGAGCCATCCAAGTGGACCGTCTTGTCATCGAATACCTTCACGGGCCTCCAGCTAGATCGTATAGGGTAGGGCAATGTCGGTTACCCGAAGGGTAATGCCCACGTCAATGACTGCTCCTTGCAATTCATCCAGTAAATCCTGTATGACAGGGACGGGAAATTTGTTTTTTGTGGTCAGGGCATTGAGAGCTCTGAAATCCACACAGAGTCTCCAAGACTTGTCCTTTTTCCTAACCAGTATCACAGGAGAAGAAAATGGGCTTTTGCTTTTGCTTATTCTTATTTCCTTATTCTTCAACATTTCTTTGATCACTTGTTCAACAGCATTTTTCTGGCTGTGTGACATCCTCTAAGGCCTGATGTTAGGTGGTTTAGCATCAAGAAACAATGGAATTTGATGATCACAATGTCTTGGTGGGGGCAGACCCACTGGTGGCTGGAAAATATCCTGGAATTGATGCAGTAAGGTACTGACTGGCTCAGACACTGGTGGTTGTATTGCTTCAGTGTTGACAGTTTCAGTTTGCACACTGCAGAGCCAATACCCCGAGGCTCTGTTGGCAATTAATTTGTTGCATTTCTCAGATGAGATGAGGAGCTTGTCTGTGGGAAAGAGATGATCCTTCAGAGTGAGAATCTGGCCATCAACTCCAATCATTAGTTGCCGCTTGAGGAAATCAAAAGTGACTGGGTTGTGTTGTTTGAACTAGTTAACCCCCAGGATAATATCTGATCCTTGTAGCTCTAGTATTTTGAAGTTGGTGGTGAATTTATGGCATTGTATACTGAACTGACAGTTGTAAGCTGTAGCTGTAGAAGAAAGGGTGCCACCACCAGCTACTTTGACTCTCCTCTGTTTGGTTGCAGTTAAGGGAATGTTATGAGCTTGAGCAAATTTCAGGTCCATGAATGTGTCAGTACTGCCAGTATCAGCTAGAGCAACCGCTGAGGTTTTGTTCAGTCTAGGCAACAGAGAAATTGTGGAGTCACTTGGACATCCATTGTAAGCTGCAGATGATATATTCATGAGTTGTTCCTGCTCTTCTAAGATATCAGGGCCTGCCTCTATTGGTGGAGCTTGCTGCATGTCAACAGGCTGGGCCTGCACCTCCTCTGCTGCTGGGAGCTCCATGTCCTGGTCATTGCCTTGCATTTCGATGACCTGTAAGGCCCTTATCATAGGTTGACATTTGTGCCCAATGATCCAATTTTCTGGGCAGTACCAGCATTTGCGAGGTTCCCTTGCTCTGTCATTTGTTGCTCTTTGTCTGTTCTCTCTTGGTACTATTGGTCTGTTTGGTGGAGGAGGAACTCGAGCTGGAGGAAGAAATTGTCTAGGTCGTTTGGTGGTAGAGTTGGATGCCTTTTCATATTGCCTGGCATACCAGTATGCAGATAGCAATGAGTCAGGTTTTTGGCATTGCACTTGATGCTTGATGTTTTCCTTCAGTCCACTGACAAAACGGTCGACAAAGAAATCCTGGGGCAGATAATTCCTTTCCCTTTTCATCTGAGTCATCCATGTTTCATATGAATCAATATAGGCATTTACTGTTGTCACTTGCTTAAGTAGCTGCAGTTGATCCATGGGATCATTTGAGACTGCATCAGGGAAACGATCGATGAGAACTTGACTGAGTTGCTCCCAAGACAGTGTTTGCAAGTTCAGGCCAGAGGTACTGATCCACGTTTTTGCTTGTCCTCTGATATGAGCCAAGCCCCATTTCACTCTGTGCTCTGCTGGGATATTGACCAGTTCCAAAATGTCTTCACACTCAAGCAACCATGCTCTTGGAGCTTCACCTAGGAAAATAGGCAATTCGACATGTGGTGTACGCAAATGCACCTCATAATTGGGTTGGGGTTGTTGTGGGTGAGGGAATCGCTGAGGAGGTTGTGGATGTGTGTAGGTGGGATGGTTTTGGTGTGGGGTAGGAATCTGTGGTGGAGGCTGTTGTGGGAGAGGAGGAGGTGGTAGTTGTTGGGTTTGGCTGAAAGGTGGATGATATTGCTGAGGGTAATATGGGTTTTGGCTGGTGTTGGGGACGGAGGAGGGGTGTGTTTGGTGAGCAGATGTTTGTTGGTACATCTGTGGGTGGGTGTTTCGGTTGGAGACTTGGTGGATGTGATGAATCGGTGGTGGTGTGGTGTGTATGATGGAGGTAGAGACGATCGGCGTGGTGTATGTGTAAACTGGTGGCGTGGGTGGTGCAAAGGTTGTGGCTTTAGGTGGATAGGTTGGGTGAGGCAGGTTCTCCGGCGTCAAGGCGCCGAATTGGGGTGGTGTTGGAAGGGTGGTGACCGGGGTTGGTGCCGGTGTGGTGACCTCCAAGATCGGTGAGAGGGAGACGTGGGACAGTGGTGGCGGCGTGGAAAGGAGGTGGCTTTGAGTGGTGGCGAGGTTGGGGTGGGCGGTGGATGCGATCCCGGCGGCGCTAACGTACGGCATGGACGTAAATAGAGCTGCCAACATTTGAGTCATGCGAAACATCTCACCTTGCATCGCGGTCAGAGCTGCGGATGTGTCGGCGGCGGATTGCTCATGCTTGTCCAGGCGGCGGCGGATGGTGCGGACCTCGCGCGGGAGCCGGGCCATGCGTTGCTCGTCCTCGGGGTCGTCTTCTTTCGTCGTGGCGGCGCGTCCCTCGCCATGGACGCGGTGGTCGCGCGACGTAGATCGCGATCTGGCGTCCGACGACATGGTGGTGGGTGTCGGGGTAGGAGGGTGGGTAGTTTGGAGGAGCTGGGGAAGGGAGGGTGGGTGTTGACTCGCTCTGATACCACCTTGTCAGGACCCCGGAGATCCTAACGACGTCGATCGGAGAGGGGGAAGAAGGGGAGCTCCGGCGGCTCGGATCTACGCATCTACGACATGGTAAAGTAAACAGACAAGGAAAATAACTTAGGGTTTCTATTAGCGTGCCTCCCATCCTCCCACTTCTACTCTTTTATATCCAAAGAGTAGGACCACGCTGATTAACAATCTGAGCTTATTACAACATAAACACGCTTAGCGCGCGAAAAGTAGAGGTTCAAAAAGTAAAGACATCCTGAGTGTTTGTTGCCGAAGCGAAGGATCTGGACCGTCCATTGCTGAAGGGGTGTCGATGCTGTGGACTGTTCCTGACAGCGCTGGCGGCGTTTATTTGGGGCTTCGGGTGTGGAGTAGAGACGCAAGAGTTGTGAATTTGGCCACTGGATCGCAACACACTCGCCGTCGGCGCTTATGGCCAGGAGCACGAGGGGTCCAATCCTTCGGCGGCGGCCTCCGCAGGCTGCTCGCCATCGCCATGGCCATGAAGACCGGATCAGCGTCCTCCCCGACGATCTCCTCCTCCTCCTCCTGCGCAAGATCGACACCCACACGGCACTCGGCGTCGGGACGCTCTCTAGGCGCTGGGCCCACCTCCCCCGCCAGCTCCCCGACCTCGACTTCAGGGTCGGCGACATACTCTCGCCGCGCTATCACAAATGGCTCCTCGTCGGCAACGGATCTGAGTCAGAGTACGGATGGCAAACCTCGGAGGAGGAGATCAAGCCTAACATCCGGCGGTTCGAGCGCCGGGCCATGCGCTCCTTGGTCAGATCCGTCCAGAGCTTCTTGGACGCTGGCCATGACGGTCGGCGGGTCAACAGGCTGAGGCTCGAGTTCTTCACCACCCACAACACCGCCTGCATCAACCGTCTCCTGGCCAAGGCCATCGATGCTTGGGGGGGCGTTTCTCTCGAGGTTCTTGCCAAGCCAATTCACGGGGAACGGCAAGTCCACGCTTTTCCCAGCCATGGCCTCTGTGAGGAACCCCGCGCGTCACGCCTGCGAAGCCTCAAGCTTGGAGGCTGCGTGCTGCCGCCCCTGCACGAGTACAGCTCACTCAGTACCCTCGTCCTGCAAGACATGCCAGAGTCGACACCAGGGGCAGCCTACGAGGGCGTCTTCACCTCGTGCCCGCAGCTGCAGGTGCTGCATCTCATCTCCTGTCAGAGCGGAGACCAAATCATCGTGGACGCCCCCAGGTCACAGATAAGGGAGCTGGTTCTGGACAAGTGCGAGTTCATGCGGTTATGCATGAGGGATCTTCCCTATCTCGAGAGGCTAGCCTCTCTGGGAACAAGAGTGTTGTTTGAGTCCGCTTCATTTGCCTGCCTCAGGCAATATAACCTCACGTTGGGCTTCGGCGACGATCTGGGAGAATATGGCCATGTCTTTGTGAAGATCCTCAAGGCGCAGCTTGGCTTGTTTTTTGGACACGCCATGGAAATCACCAACTTGGTTATCCGGTTCACTGGACCTGGCAGATGGATCGTGCCCTCCAGCTCCCCGGCCACATTTTTACCTAACCTCAGGCGGCTGCTGGTCGCCGATGTGCCTTCGTCCTGGGATGTCTCATGGCCCCGTCTCCTGCTTGAGACAGCGCCTTCCCTCCACACCCTTCATGTACACGTTGATCCCTCCTTAGCGGAGCCTGGCGATGAGATACCCTGGCAACCCACCATGCTTCGGCACCATCACTTGAAGGAGTTTGTGATGGTTGGTTTTCAAGCAATGGAGAGGCAGCTTTATCTTGTCAAATTTGTTGTGGAAGTATGCACAGCTCTGTGTCATGTCGCCTTGTTCAAGGATGGGCATGTTCAGGACAAGGGGCACTGGGACTGGGAGCTGATGACGGAGCAATACTCGTGGACCCAAGAGGAGAAGGGCACCATGCTGAACCAGATCATGGATGGGGTTTCTTCCTCTTCAATAGTTCCTAGCCAACTGGTTTTTGGCTGATCAAGTCCTCTCATGTTTCTTCATTTGTTTCAAGCAATCAAGCCTCCAGTCATGCTTTCCATATCCCTATTTGATGCCATGTAATGTTTTGTGATCTTCACTCAAACAATATGCAATTGCAGTGTGTTTTTGAAGGAAACTCTATAGTCTATTTGTTAAATATTTCATATCCACTAAGATTCTAACAAGCTACCATAATGATGCCGGGTATGATTAATTCAATCCGACTGAGATTTGCAAAATTATTCTGCTTATTATAGGAGTTGTGACAACACCAGACTGTTTGGCAGAACACGCACTTATTCCTTTACTTGCATTATATTTGCATTCTTGCAGCTTCTTTTCACAAAAAATAGCTAGTATTGAATTGTTCATATGACAAGCTTTTATCTATGATAATAATGCCTGGAATGATTGAATCAATTTGACTCTTGTTTGCAAGATTACTCTGCTTAGAGGAGTTGCGGCAACGTTAGACTGTTTGGCAGAACATACTGTTAATTCTTTTGTCCAGCAAACACCAAATTAGAAATCATTGGCAAGCAATCAAATTAAATTGGTCTGGACTATCACTATTATGATTGAAATCTAGTTGCTGCCACCAAAGTGAGGAGCTCCCATAAAATGTATGATGTTAGTCATTTGGTTAAAATTTTGTAAGCTATCTTCAGGGGATCACATTCTACTTACCATTCTAATATCTTTCACCTGAGGTAGGATCTTCTGGATTGTGTCTCAATACAAAGCCCAGTAAATTCACAGGAGTGCCATGAACCTTGATAGGTTGCCATGGAAGAAGGTACTTTCTCAGTGCCTTCCATGAATTATAGTCCCAGTTTCTACACAGACTGAACATTTTGATGCACTGGATTGTTTGAAGCTATCTTTACGGAGACTGGACATTTTTATGCAGAGCATTGTTTCAAGCTTCTTTTATTCAGACTGAACTGTATGTAGTAACCAGTCTATTGTCTCTGACACATGCTAAAAGATCTATGTCCAAACTGCATATAGCCTTATGATCTGGCCATATTTACAAGCAGGCCTCCCTCTTTGGTGATCAATGGTGCTGTCAGCTATGCATCCAAGGAAGGTTTGTTTATTCCCTTGTTTTCCGTAGGCAGTTTTATATCATTCTTGTTACTGAGTACTGAATAGTATCTGTCCCTGCATGTCTTCGACAGGATGTGTAATGCTTTTTTAGATGAAACACATGTTTGCTTGGGTCATATTCATGTAGACAAACTCATCGATGAATATTTTGTTATTCGGTTCAAATTTGATGCTTTTCTTGACATCTTCTATTGTATAGTTGTTCAAGTGTCATTCTATTGGTTCAACTTTAATTTAGACAAGGAACTGGTTTATCTACTTTTTATTGGCTTCAGCCATTGTTATGCAACTAAGTGCTTTCTGCAATTTCTACTATTCGTTGGCATTTTCTTTTCTTTAGACTGGCTGTTTTGCATGCACTGCTGTATTACTCCATCCTAATTGTTTTTTGTTGAGCATTGCAAACTATTTATGGGGCTAAAAAAAGGTGAGACCACTTCCATGCTATGCACTTCAGGATTCTGTAGGGATTCTACTTGGCAGAGTAGTAGTCGAATTACTATGTTTCACAAAGCTCTATTGCAATTTTTGTGCTTCCTGATTGGAAAATAATGGCCTGGATATGGGCAGCGGCAGGGGAGAGGAGACCGAGGGGAGCTTTTTTCCAGGGTTTAGAGGGCCTCGGGGCCCTGGAGGGCTGATAAGCGATTCGAGGAAAAATTGAAAGATGATGATTATATGTTAACTCAAACTCGATCGGGTTACACACACACCACTAGTTAACATAGACCGGGCTATGAGCTGCTAAAATGTAAGCTGCTATGTTCCCAACTATATGGGCCTTTACACGCCACGCTGATCGCTTCATCCACGATTAAGCAGGCTTGATATCTGCCCAGCACGCGATTGGAGACACAGTCAACCACATACTGTCAGCCACTTTCAAGGATAGTGGGCATATTAAGACTTGCCGCAATACTACGGCGATCTCATGACTTCACCTTCAGCATCATTACTACGGCGATCGATTGGGCTCCAGGCCGAGAGGATTGGTTTCCCGTTCCAGTCATGAACAATAGCGCCCCAATGTCCAGTACCTGTTTCAGCTAGGAAAGAAGCATCAGTGTTTATTTTAAAGCAACCTGGTTGCGGTTTACACCACAAACGGTCTTGTTGGTTTCCATCATTGGCTTATTCTCCTTAGGGATTTGTTGGTCAATTTTACATTTCCCTTTCCTATCCTGTTCTTGAGCTCCATTTTTAGGTGCCATGCCCTCCACCAAATAAAATGAAGTTGGCTTCTCGTGTCTTCTTTCTGATTTGCAAGTACGTTAAGCACCCAATCATGCCCGGAATATATTAGCTCTTCTTCCTTGGGGATATCCCAGAACTCTGGCATGGCTAGACGCAGGGCATGATTCTTAGGACAAGACATAACCGCATGGTATTCAGTTTCAGCTTCAATATGTGACAGGTTTCTACTGCACTATTTATTCTCTTGCATTATTTTGGACCCCTAGACCCTGGGTTGCAAGTTTCCAAGCAAACATTAGATGTTCGAAATTTATGTGACATGTGATTACTTATTTTGAATGCACGATTTAGTGCTGTAGTTTGTGCACAAATTATATACAGAAACGACTAATTAATAATCTATCACTGTTAACAAGGTACAGAATCATTTGAACAGCCTAACATAATCGACCAACATGTACCATCGTGAATCAGTGTCCACTGGTCGTCTGGTACACATCAAGAATGTTGGAATTAATAGCCTTCATCTAGATTGTGCCCAGTTAAATTTCAAAAATTAGAGAGAAATCAATGGGCTGGGCAGGAGTTTTGTCTAAACCGCATCTCCTTCTATTTTTCCGCCGAGCAGTTTATTACTCTTATCCACCCGCATGAACTGCTCATACGTTTAGCTGCCGACCTTCTCCCATGCCTTTCCATACAGCAGCTTCTACACCCCAGGTACTGTTAGCCTATTCAGAGTTTAAGCCTGCACTAGCTTTTACATTCTTTGTATTTTCCCATTTTGTTGGATGTCCCTGAAGGGACACTTCGATATGTTTGCCTTGGTCGTGCTTTGCATATCATTTGGTAAGACAGTAAGCATTATATTTTTCTATCTTTTCAGATCAAGCTGGGGGAATAATGCCATATTTACCAATGTCCTCCTCGGAGAACAGTGAAGTGGCCCAGGATCTGCTGTTGCAACAGGCTAGTATGGAGACAAGCGAAGCGAGGGAATGGGGGAAGGAGGAGGGTGAATGGAAAGAGGATGACGATGACTAGGGGGAGGGGGAGGGTGAATGGAAAGAGGATGATGATGACGAGGAGGAGGGCGAATGGACAGAGGATGATGATGACGAGGAGGAGGGCGAATGGACAGAGGATGACGATGACGAGGAGCAGGGTGGATGAACAGAGGATGACGATGACGAGGAGCAGGGTGGATGAACAGAGAATGACGATGACAAGGAGTCGGGAGAGGAATTGGAGAAAGATCTAGAGCATGTGCATAATTTGTTTGGCATGTGCTCCAAGACCATTGATATTGGGGACTTCGACTGTGCCGTATTATTCGCCGTCAGCACTCTCCAGTGCAGGTGAGAGTTCCTTCCACTTGCCGATCTTACTCTAAGCCTAATTCAAGTGTGCATACAAATGGATTGTTGGACACAAACTTCCAATCAGTTCAGCTCCCTAGTGAAATTCTGTTGGTGCTTTAGTTGTTTCTTGCTTTGACCAGGGCCTTGCTTTGACTTATGTACTTTGAGAGGCCAATTAAGCTAGGGTTTGGAGGTTCTACGGATTACAGCAACGTGCCTTGGCAATAATTGGCACTTGACCTTCTTCTGCTATGATGTGTGAATGATGATCAGTATCAGGTCTAGGTGCATTTACTTCAAGGATAGGTGTTACCCCGTTGAGATTTGAGAAATGTGATATGTTTTCCTGTTCTAGTAGTTAATGACAGTGCAGTTTATTTTTTTGCTACTTGAAGAAACTACAATCCATAATTTGTGGGCACACCAATATTCATAATTTTTACACACACCAGGCAGTTATTACAAAAAAGGCAAATCAGAAGTGTGCATAGATCAAACCTTCTTGTTGAGATGGTAGTGGAGCTAGTATTGTTTTTGTAGCTCTATCCCAGAGTGCACTATTTTTCATGGCCTTATGTCGCACTGTTAACAAATTTGCACCTTTGTTGTCACCCAGGTTTTCATGTCATGGGAGACTTTCTCCGAAGTGTGCTTACACATACTATATATATGGATGTACTTTGCTATACAAACCTCTACCTGACAGCAAACCATCTTCTGGGAGAGATGATGTTGAAAATGTGATCAATGTGATGCCATTATCTGATAACCTCGGTACTGTCATATCACACTAAAAGACATTCTTTCTCCTGTTTACATGTGTAGCTGATAACATCATTTCTCCATCTATACAAACCTCTACCTGACAGCAAACCATCTTCTGGGAGAGATGATGTTGAAAATGTGATGCCATTATCTGATAACCTCGGTACTGTCATATCACACTAAAAGACATTCTTTCTCCTGTTTACATGTGTAGCTGATAACATCATTTCTCCATCTGTTTATAACTTCTGAAGAGTATAAATAATAAACGGCTATATGTATTGTATATACTTTTGTAGAGAGAAGTACAATTTACCCCCCTAAACTTGTCTCAAAGTTTAGCTTACAATTCTGAACTTTACTTTTGTTTAATTTTCAACCCTGAATTCTAAAACCGGTTCAGAATCACCCCTTTCATTGTCTTAAGCTGGTTTTTCTTGTCACATAATTTATTGTATTGGTAAAATAGTGCGTACATGTATTCTGTATTCTGTGTCTTTAACTCTTCATCTTCAATTATATGCTTCATCTTAAACTCTTCACTTGCTGGAATAAAAATGCCTCCCCCGCGGCTCGATATGCTGCGTGGTGGTTGCCCTGTGGCAAAAGACTGGGCACGACTGGTGATGTAGAGGGTAGACGCCGGGTGTTATTGTCCGATGGAGGCACTCCTCTGTAGTCGCCATGGCCTCGTTTCAGGGAGGAAGACGATCATGATGAGGCATGAGGTGATCATGCGATATGGAGAGAGAGGAAGTACATGTAAACTGTATGTTGATGGCACAGTATATATGGAGAAAACTCGCTAACTGGCAAGAAAAACTGGTTCTAAACTTATCAAAAAGGGTAAAAGGTTCAATTCCAAACATTGAACTAAAGTAAAGTTGAGGGTTGTAATCTAAACTTTGAGACAAGTTTAGAGGATAAATTGAACTTCTCTCTACTTTTGTACACCGACTCATGGGTATGGTTGTTTCCGGCGCCGTCTATTTATTTCTCGAGATTCATACCCATCATGGTAGATTAAAATATTTCTTCTCTCTTTATTCGAATCTAAAAGCACAATGAAGGATGACGGAAAAACACACACACCTCTACACCTATGCATGGGTGTACAAAATCCACTCTCTTGTAGTACTGCATTTGCAAATCAAATGTATTGCTTTATGGGAGCCTTGAATGCATCTTTTTATTTTTTTAACTGGTGTTATGTGGTACAATATTTTTGGTTCAGCTATTAGCCATCTAGGCTGATATATTTATTTCTTCCATTCTTATTCTGTTCAGATTTTGATCCACTGCAAGCACTTCATCTTCCTCGATCATATCACTGCAAGCAGTAGTCTGCGCTTCCTCTTCCTCAACCCGGCATGTTAGAATGCATCTTTGTGATTGCACGTATAAATATGCTTAGAAACTCAGGATTTTTCTCCGTCTATACTTCTATACTTGGTAACAACTAGCAAATGCGTGCACAATCAGATTGACATTTATAGTTGTGGGCCTATTGCTGGTAAAAAATGATACGAGCAAGTAAACTGAATAACATCAGCTAGCAAAGAATTCATGAAATAGTAGATTGGGAAAATGAGACCAAAGAAAGGATCTGATGGAATTATAAACGCAGGTCAACTCAAACAGAGGCAAAATTGACAGTGCACTTTGTATCCAATAAACATATGATTCCATTATCCAGAAGACACTCTGAATGACTAGAATTCTGAAGGACAACTTCTTCACTCAAAAGATTACTAACTCGCGTGGGACTTGTTGAGGATGACACCCTCGTACTTGACCTGGAACCACTTCATGGCATCTTCCTTCGTCACCCTTTGGTGAATACCAATGCGGGCCTTGCAACGGCGCCGACGAGAAACACGGTATCCAGCACGCTCCAGAACAACGAAGAAATCCATACCATAAATACCAGTTGAGGGGTCATACCTGAGAATTATTCCAGCAAATTGTAAGTATATAAGCAACAGGAATTAAGGGCATCACCACATAGCATGCAAACGCAATATCACAAAACACTTCTCTAAGAAAATGGTCAAGAGTTTTGACAGCAAAATATAACCGATATAAACTAACTCTCAGAAATGAGGACATTCCATTTATTTGCTTGAAAAGAACAAATTAATATATGAAACACATCCCTAACTTAGGAGGCAGAAGAATAGAAATTGTACTGGGTAACAAACACTACCGTACACAACAAGATAGAGAAAGCTTGAGAACTTTAGCAGGGAAGCACATTTAAGGATACAAAACAGTATCTTATCATAGTTACTTATCATGAATTAATGATTACATATTAAGGATTCTTGAAACATGAGCATTAATAATTCCATGTCATGTTCAGAACATCAGCAAACACGATAGAGAGCGCTTCAGAACAAAAGCATGGAAGCACTTTAAGGATATAAAACAGTATCCAATCATGCTTACATATAAAGAATTCTTAAAACATGCAAACTAACAATTCCATGTCTTGTTCTAATAGTAGCATGTTTGTCACACAAGATTCTTTATGTTGCAAACTTGCCAAAGTACACCCAAACACATATCTAAAGTTAACTAAACAAACTGTCTAAATCAGATAATTGGCGCATCTGAACTGAAAGAAGAACAAAGAGTACAGGAAGGCCATCTTACTTCATGCCAAGATCAATGTGCTCCTGGATACCAAACCCAAAGCAGCCAGTGTCACTGAAGTTCCTCCTGAGCAGCTCGTACTCCTTCACCTTGAGCCCACTTTCGAGAAGCTGCATTGCCTTCTCACCCCTGATGGTGACGTAGCAAGCGATCTTCTCATTACGACGGATACCGAAAGACCTCACAGTGTACCTAGCTGGAAAGATGAAACAGCCATCGCCAGTGAGCACCACTAGCTTGTTGACACAGCTCCAATTTTGAAATTTATCATCAGGCAAAATTTAGCTTGTGGACACGATCTTACCCTTTGAGAAAACTGGCGACTGCCCGCTCAGCTGCTCCAACACCTGATAAAGAAAAATCGCATAAATGAACATTACCTCTAAATATAAAGAAACTTAAATGTGCAATCACGCACTAGACTTAAACCGCAGAGAATTCTTGTCAGTTTTCATTTCGAGTAAACTGTGCAATTCTAGATCTAAGAAGCAGGCAAGTGAAGCGACATCGAATGGTTTTTGTATCATAGAGGAGCTTATGTCCGGGTGAATGGGTTGGGGGGGGATTGATGATACCTTGGAGGCGCGAGTGAGGCGATCACCGCTCTCGCCGACGGAGATGTTGAGCACGAGCTTCTGCACCTTGATATCCCGCATCGGGTTCAGCTGCTTCTTCTCCGTCGACTGCGAGAACCAGGCACGTAAGGAAACATCGCCGGTGGACGAACATCAAGACACAAACGTAAATGCCGAGCGTTCGCGCCGTGTGAGGAGGAGGAGGAGCTCACCATGGTGATCTGAACGGGGAGGCCGCCGGTGGAGAGGGAGCCGAGGAAGAGAGGGGTTAGCTGGGGCTGTAGTGTGTGGCTGCGGCGGCGGAACCCTAGAAATCTCACGGCTTTTATATAAGGAGCGCCGCGGGATGCTTCGACGGAATGGCGTGGGGACTTGGAGCGGTCCGATCGAAGGATGGACGGCTAGGATATTGAGCTTGGCTCAGGCTGTCTTGCTAGCTGGGCCGTTGAGGTTCTCTGGCCCAGTCAGCTTGCTGGACCGGACTCTTGGGCTCGTGGTCTTCGATGTCCATACTGAATTTAACACATTAGCTTCTTATAGAGGTAAGAGATTTTGCAAAAAAAAAAAAAAACAGTAGAGGTAAGAGATGGAAACTATTGCCGAAATTCAAGTACCATTCGTGTTAGTTGTTTTTTTTTAGAAATGGGGGATAAGCACACCGGGCTACTGCATCAATCGATGCACGCAGATTGTTTTACTACGAGATTTAAATAGCATTCATTTTACAACTCAATAATAACAGAAGACCAAAACATAATCGACCAACATAAAGGAAACAGCCAGAAGCAGATTTGGTGAACATGAGCACCAGTGCTCTCAATTTTTAAAATATTAAAAAAAAATTATATCTACGTTTCAAAAAAATCATCACATGTATTCCATGAATACTTGTGCAAAGTTTTGGTAAAAATTGCATTGTATTTTGAGCTACAGGGAAAAAACAAGTTTATGGCTATGTATAGGGGTGTATATTTGTCAGAAATTTATCTTTTTTGTATAGCTCGAAATATAACATATTTTTCTCCAAAATTCCTATCGTATCTTCGGAATGTTTATATGTATGTGGACATTTAAAAAAAAAATTGGAATCCAAATAATATGATTTTAAAGCACCATGAGCGCTGATGCTCATGTGCCAAAGGCACTTTTCGCAAAAGGCACGGCATATGGCAACTATCCATTCCGCGGTCTACTAGTAGCCGCCAACCAGCCTACTTGTATATATTCTGAGCAACCATCAACATCCGGTTGCATCCAGTAGCCATAGACTCACGCCGATTCGATGGCAGTAGGAAAGACCATAGCTGAACCCAATGTATATTCAAAAGAATAACATGCAAAAGAATTGTGCCTCTTATCTTGTTAAAATAATGTTGTTTGTAAATAACCAAATAGACCAGCAACTCCTTGGAGGTTTGATTAACCTCGGAGATTTTGGATGGCCGCATGAACACCATAAGGGATGGAAATCATAGGTCATTGACATATAGTGGCCGTGCATACACGCCTCAGAAGGAGGGCTATCAAATCACTTCTTTATTGATGCACCGCGGAGGGAAAATACCATGATAGCGATATGACGAAATTGGAAGAAACAATAAACCACTAGCTCCTTGACAAGTGACAATGACCGTGAAAGCCAAGCAAGCGCGAGGGTAGAGCTAGGGGAGCATTATTCAGTAGACCGCTGCCTCCGCGGTCGAGATACAAATGGTAAAGACAAGCAGAAAGCCAAAACTACGAGTCATGCATAGATTTGTTGTGCCCCCACCTTCGAGTCCCCAACAACTAGAAGGCTAACAAAGACGAGGGGAACCGGTGTAAATGGGGGTGTTAGTAGCAAACCATTTTCAAGTTGTAATGTTGTGCACCTCTAAACCTTAGGCCAATACCACGAAATATGCACCAACTCAATACTCAGATGTTTCAATTCCCTCTTAGAAAATGTAGGATGGTTGCTATTAATTGGCCGTCAGCTATATTTTGAAGACAAAGAATAGAGCTTGCTTCCAAGATATATATCCAAAAGATCCCATTGACTTGATTTACCTTCACTTCTGTTGGTAAGGTATGCGGGTGAGCACGCCACCCATGATCCACCCGCATTTGAAACTCGGACTCAGCGAGGTACTTTAATTTTTTCGAGAATACACCATGAAGAGGTGTATCGATCATATATAAGGGTGCGATGTACTTAGATTGTTTCTTCTATAAGCCACCAAAGGCATATGCATATAGCACATGATCTTGAAGGGGAGAGTTGGAGTAGGTCCAGTAGGAGGCTAGAGCAAACAACATGCTCCCTGTGCTTGATTCAGAACAGGACGATGTTGTTGATTCCATGTATAGCTCTAAACATGAAGTTAATGGTGCTAATTTGACAAATGTGTATGTAAGCTAGCATAGGGAGATGGCTATATTTGTCTTTTGGGGATCATAATTTGTCCACGTACCTCGGAGCATCTTGAACGGATAAACTCTACCTTTTCTCAATAAACTCCCATTTCCAAGTTTCTCCGGTCAGCTTTTCTTTTGCTAAAAACGCCTCAATTTTTCTTTTCCACGAACAAATTGACCTGCAAAGATCCTCATGTTTGCAGCTTCCAACTTCACTGCAGCACACCTCATACGTTCTCTTTATGCGATTTACTTTGGCCGTTGCTCTACATTTTAATTGGTTTATCGAAAACTGTAGGGGTGGCGACCCTGACAATAGAACAAAACCAACTCCAATCCGAGTCCTGCATGGTGGGTTTGTTAGTTTGTACAGCTACTTCAGTTGAACAGGTGATGAGGGTACTTCTACAAATGAGTTCACTAGCCAAGCACATGCACTATTATTACATGCTGTACATAGAACCGGTAAGAGCAAGGAACATCAAAGTAAATCGCAATCTGACAACATTCTGGATATTTTCATGCCTGCAGCATACTGAGTATTGTTCTTCTGTTGCAATTTTCCTCATACACACTTATGGGCAAACACAGTGCTTTGTTCTATGCAAAAAAAAGTTCTTTGAGACCATTTAAGGACTAAGAGATACTTCCTCTATTCCATATTAGTTGTCGCTGATTTAGTACAACTCTGTATTAAATCAGCGAAAACTAATATAAAATGGAGGGAGTAGGAACAAAAAGTATTAAAATAGGCATTAACTGGCAACCTCTTTCCAAGCAGTAGCTTCTTCCTGGATGCAGGTGATTAGAGTGGAGGAGTGCTCCTCTTCCCTGAATATTCAGCTATTTTCCAGCCATCTCGACCAAGAAATCAGAAGTACACATGTTTTGATATCTTCTGTCGTTCCGGACATTGGCAGCAAAGTAGTCTGTAGTCCAATACCCAACAATCTTATGAACTGGACGTCAATAAAAAATATTCATGATCCACAACTGGTTTACCGAAGATGAACGAGAGAGACTGCCCAGCCCAGGTTCTGAGTGTACTTATACAGAGATAATTTTGTCTGGGGATGTAGGATGGACATGGAAAACAAGTAGGTAGTAGTTTATTTGAACAACTCCGACAGAACATTCCAGTTTTGAAAGGTGTAGTAATTGATATGATACCTATAAGTCTGTAGAACTTGTCCTGTGTTTTCCCCAATCTTTACTCTTTCTGACACTTGCTAATTCTCGTAAATTACATCCCTTATTAATGCATAGCAAAAAAAATGTGGTATTTTACAGATAAGTAATGATATTGCCTTTTATTCTGTACATACTAGTTCAAAGTGAGTTACAAAACAGACTGTATATAAAGCCTGTGGAGATGTCAAAAGGTATTACGAAGAACACAATGGCATTTATGAGTCAATGAACAAGACATAAAAACAACAATATCTACATGAGCATATCAGAGAAGCAGTACAACGCAAAGGCATTAATGAGTCAGTAAGAGAACAAAAAATTAAAAACAAAAAATCTTCATAACCATATCAGAGAATCCTAAACAACAACATATACCTTCGATAGGGTTTTTATATGCTTGCATGAACAGTTTTTTATTATACTCCCGCTGGTGTGCTAAATCCATCCTGCATCCGAACTGCATC
Organism: Lolium rigidum; assembly: GCF_022539505.1. NCBI lineage: Eukaryota > Viridiplantae > Streptophyta > Magnoliopsida > Poales > Poaceae > Lolium > Lolium rigidum. The sequence goes on along the minus strand of NC_061511.1, from coordinate 4,755,450 downwards.
TATTATCAATGAACCCGCCTCAATATTTTACTTGTATTTGGCCCTGCCCAGTTGTCTTGATGTTCTTCATGGTCATCAATAATTAAGTTAACTTTCAGGTAGGAACTAACCTGAATTTGGTACGAAAGCCTGATAGGCAGCCTTGGCTAGCATATTGAGACATGGGGGGAGTTTAGTAGATAAAAGATCATAATAATTGTTATTAAACAACAACCGGACCAATCTAGTATCCAGATATCTACTGAGGTGATCTTAAACAATCCAGATGCTTATTTATCATCAGTTCTGCGGGATCCCTCAGCACACTGCTGAGAGCTTTTTCCCATCCATTTGACTCCAAAGCGTTCAACTTAGCGAGACGGCACAACACCGACTCCAGCAAGACAACATCCCCTTCCCGCTCAATTCCCTGAACAAACTTCCTCGCACCTTCCTTGCTTGGTGAAAACCCCTTAAAAACCATCTCATCCAAAACCTGATCTGCCTCATGAAACTCCCCAGCAGCACACATCCCATCGAATAGCATTCTGTAGGTCACCACATCAGGAGCGCAGCCCCTTCTTGGCATATCCTCAACCAACTCGTTTGCATCACGCCACCGCCCCAACTTGCACAACCCAGCAACCAACGTATTGTAACTCACCGCATCTGCCTTGCACCCACTCTTCAGCATGTCATCAAGCGCTGCAAATGCAGCATCCAAATCCCTCTCATCCTCACAGAAACCTGCAATCATTGCGTTGTGCACCACTCTATTAGCCGGAATACCCCTTCCCTTCATCTCTTCCAGCAAACTAACCACCTCCCCTTTCCGCCCCACCCGGAACAATGCCCTTACAAGGGTCGCGTAAATGGCCGAATCCAGTCCAAGCTCTATCCTCAGCGCCATCTCCTCTTTGAGACTCACCGCCTTGTCCACATCCCCCCGCTGGCAGAGACCCTTCATCAGACTGGCATACACATGAGCATTTGGCCTCATGTTGTATTGTTTAACCATCGCCTCCTTCAGGTCAAATGCCTCCTCGAGCCGATCGCAGTCGCAAAACGCGGCAACGAGGGTGCCAAACGTGATAACAGTCGGGGTGATCCGTCGCTGTAACATTTCGTCGAACAGGAGGCTGGCATGGTCGACGGAGGCGCCAGACGCCGCCACCGCGCGCATGAGGATGTTGTAGGTGCACGCGTCCGGGGAGATGGCGGCGTCGCGGCAGACAGAAAAGAGTTCGGGGAGGGGCGTGTGGCAGACGGCGAGTGCGTGTAGGAGAGTGTTGAGGGCGCGGGCGGTGCGGGGAGCGGGGAAGGCGGGGTGGGCATAGGCGCGGCGAGCGGCGGCGGGGAGGCGGGCGCGGCCGTAAGCTGATATGACGCAGCAGAGTAGGGGCTCGCGCGGCTGGAGAGAGGAGGCGCGGAGGCTGGAGAGGAGGGACTCCATGGCCGGAAAGAGGCGCGCGGCGGCGAGCTTGGAGATGATGAGGTCGTAGCAGAGAAGGGAGTAGCGGAACGGGGTGGAGGCGGCGTTTGGCGGACTGAGGAAGAGTCGGAGTGCAGCGGCGGGATCATGCTCCCGACGGAGTGCGGCGGCGAGGTGATACGACGAAAACTTGTTGCCGGCCATGGCGACATTCGTCATGGCTGCGTCGCCACTTGCGGGTACAGACCTTAGGGTACGTCAGGTTTAACCGATGACTATGACTCTAAAAAAAGGTTTAATACTCGGCGTCCTTGTTTTACATGTTTTTTCTTTAACTAAAAATTACTCTAAGTATACAAAATTTATTGTTTTAAAATTAGCTTCATTAGAAAACTTTTTTCAATATGAATCCAACGATGTCAATTACGTACAATATAATTAAAATTTTGTTGCTCAATTTGTTTATTCAAAGTTCATCTTGAAAATGTGTGTGCGACTTATTCATTGAAATGGAGTCATTAAAATGGGGTAGTACTATGATTGCCATATTAAATATTGCCGGAATTTTAGTCAAGTTTGTAGTGCTTGCCAGTAAATAGGTCGTATTGGAAAGAAAAATGATCAAGTTAACTCAAAATAATTATAAAGAGCATACCAAAGCTAATAACACTTGTGGTACCACAACTTGCACATGACGTGCAAATTAGTCCCATAAATTGCAAATGATGGTACCGCTGTCCCAAAACTTGTGGGAGACGAGCAAAAAAGTACAAAACCAATTTAGAGCTGACATGTGGCATTATACATTTTACACACAAGCCCCTACATATTTTTGTCAGAATTATAGTCAAGTTTGTAGTGCTTGCCAATAAATAGGTCATATTGGAAAGAAAAATGAACAAGTCAACTAAAAAGAATCATAAAGAGCATGCCAAAAGAGCTAATAACACTAGTAGTACCACAACTTGCACATGGGGTGCAAATTAGCCCCATAAATTGCAAATGATGGTACAATGGTACCAAAACTTGTATAAGAGGAGCAAAAAGTTCCAAAACCAATCTGGAGCTGACATGTGGCATTATACATCTTACACACAAGGCCCTGCATATGTTTGCATTGGACACATATGTTCTTAGTAGTACTATTTAGGTGCAGGCCCCACATGTCAGTAAATGAAGAAATAATTAAAAGTAACATCGTTCGTTGGCTTGGATGTTGTGGGTTTGAACTTAGGTCCAGGAGGTGTTGCCCCGCACGCACGTTATAACCACTTCAGCATACATGATGTGCAAATTAGTCCCATAAATTGCAAATGATGGTACCACGGTCTCAAAACTTGTATGGGAGGAGCAAAAAGGTCCAAAACCAATCTGGAGCTGATATGTGGCATTATACATTTTACACACAAGTCTCGCCGTGTAGTTGCACCGGAGCAGAGCCACAACCATCAACGAACTACATGAAGGATGTTCCAGACTTCGTTCTCAGGTACTGTGGCCGTGTAGTTGCACCGGAGCATATCCACAATCATCTTAGCCACTGGAGAGCACGTTGGGTTCATGTGGGCATGGTCAAACGGGCCGAGGGAGTGCGTTGGGTGGAAGAGACCACAACAATAATGATGGACAATGATGCCTACTTTGTCCACATCAAGGTTCGATCAATGCACCTAATTTTTTAGTCATGCACTCAATCATAAGGTGTGACAATATGAACTAACTATCTTTTTGTTTGCAGACTCACCTGAGGGACGGTGATCTCATCAACCAGCCCATTGTGAACTATGCTCAGATGAAGATGATCTACGTCGGTTGTGTGTCACAAGCACCCATCTCCCTCCCTACTATCCACCGTTCTCTTAGCCACCTCATGAAGCACAAGGCACGTTCCAACAGTTACCTTGTGACGAGCCCTGAGTGCAGTCCTAGTTTAGCCCAGTATTAGTTTCTTATTGTGCTGCTCGTTCTGGTGTTGATGACGGTGATGAACATCATGACGATGATGTATATTTTGGAAGTAGCTAGGTGATGAAAACTGATGCCAAGTATGTATATTTTTGTTGTAGCTAGGTATGACGAGGAGGTATACTAACCCCTCGGTTGATGAACTTCTGTTGCATCACGAGCAGTTTTTTGCGGACTCGTGGTGCAACAATGTAATCCACTACTAGAACTATGTTTATGTTGTTCTGCCTGAAATACTATTCCGCCGAACACCTTATGTGTAGTGCCCGTCGCTTTGGTAAGCTCACCATGAAGCGACATGGTAACCATATGCGGGGAAACGACGCATAACCAAACACTGACCAAAAACGTGAAACGCAAAAAAGACCCAACCAAACGTCGGGGCGTGGGTTTCTGCTACGATGCTCAAAAGAACTTGTTGACAATCAATCTAGTTGCACAACCTAACGTTTAGGTCACATTACCTCCTACAGCTTCTACGAAGCCCTCTCCACATGCAAGTATGCAATAGTAGTTTTTTAGGAAAAAAAATACAACCACGTCACGTTTGAGAGAGCCCATAAAAGAGCCCAAAGAGCTATAGTCTTTATATTAGCTCACATAGCTCTAGTTTTTTTTTTTTTGAGCCCACGAAACAAATTGATTTCTCCGGAGCTAGTTTCGCATTGTATGTCTCCGTGAATGGACTCTAGTTGATTTTGGATGCATGCAGGATGCATAGGCTCGGAATTCAGAAAAGCACAGCTGTGAACTGATGAGATTTGAAGGAGGATCCAGCCATCGCACGTGATTACCGACAGTACGGGAGTGCGAAGACGCCAAGAAAGCAAGAGAAAGAGGCATGCTTAGTGGGTCCATTCTGGAGAATAACCAGTCACAACGAGTCGTCTTTCTTCTCTACGGCCTGCTACTTTTCTTATCGCATGTTTCACGCCGAACAAGAATACAAAGGGCGATCACTGTAAAACAAAGATCCAATTGGTGATTACTGTAGATTTAAAGATCCAATCGGTGATGAGAACTCAAGTTGCGAGATCCTGCGGGCCAATATACTTTTGTGTTTTGAGGAGTGTTTTGAGGGGTGTTTTGGGTGAAAACATCAACCACCCAAAACACTAACCAAAACACTACAAAACCCTTTTCTTTCAAAACACTTGCCAAAACACTTGTTTGGAACACGGGTTTTACAAACTAGTGTGTTCAAGTGTATTAAAACAAATGGATAAAAAGACGTACAATATTTTTGACAGTTTAAACTACTCCCTCCGTCCAGAAAAAACTCCGCGGACTCTTCACACATTCAATTTTATAAAATACCCCTTCCTAATTCTAAATGTCTCGAATATGTCTGATTCAAGACATCTTCGCGTCCGGACGGCAGCGCGCCGCCGCTCCTTGGCGAGGGCGTCCGACACCGCAGCCCCTTGCCATCCTCCCAAACCCCAATTTAGTTACAATCTTGCATTGCTTATCCAAACCCGCAAGGAACAGATCAAGCTCTAACAAACAGAAGACATCAAGCACCTATGTTCCACCTACAAAAAATCCTACATGCACAGTTTTCTCGTTTCTTTTGAACAGCTCTTCTGGTAAGATGAACAACTAGTCTGCTAGCAGAAATGAGAGGAAAACAACAGATTGTGTAAAAACCAAGAACACCGGAAGTACAGCCATCTGACCCTTTTGTGCTCACTTCAGGATGGCATCAGCAGTACAGCAGACACACATCAGCAGCGTTGTATTTCTTTCGGAACCAACATACTAGCCGGAAGTACAGCCATCCTCCTCGCCAAGAACTAGACAGCCAAGAACCGGAAGGATGGGTCGCCGGTTGTGATGCGTCCCGATCTGGTCGAGGAGGGGCGGCGGAACTCCTTGGCCTGGCCTGTCCTGGTCGCGGGTGTCTCCGCCCTCGCCGGTGGTGATGAAGAAGTGGAGGGAGCTGCTGGCGGAGGCACGACGGCGGAGGGACGACGGTGGATGGACGGCACGATGGTCGCTTGCCCTGCGCCGCCAGGAGAAAACGCGAGGGGGGTGAGGCATTTTTTTCCACGCCAACCCGACTGGTCTTGGAGGGTTTTCTCGGGCCTGACCGGGCCAAAACCGGCCTACCGAACAGCCCACAAGTGTTTTAACGTGTTTTGAGGTGTTTTAATTGAGCCCGAAAATTACACCCGAAAACCGGCCCAAACCTGAGACAAAACACTGGCACCGAACAGGGCCTAATGGATTTCCTAAAACTTTTTCTTTGGAAGAGCTTTGCAAAAATCGCTTGTCCTGCTTTTCTCTTAAAACAAAACACTCCATGTTTCACCCGTCGAATCTGCACGTTTATTCTTGTGTATTCGCAGTGCTCTTTCACCAGAAGTATATCTTTTCCGTGCAACTGTACTTGTTCGTAAGTAAATTGTGGTATCCAAAATAGCCCATCAGTTAGTCTCTGACCCTAGTCAAGATGATACTAAAAAGAACAACTGAGATAAAGAATATATCGAAGTATTTAATTTTTGTAAAAGCTCAAAGTGATACAAAATGAAGCCAATCCAAGAAATGAGCAGAGATAAAAACATCAATTCAGAAAAAATATTCTATGTGACAAAAATATACAGAAAATTGAACCATAAAAATGATTGCTTCATGTTGAAAACTTGGGTTCAAAATTTCTCGGATGTATCAATTTTCATAAAAACCAACACATTCCATAAACTTCTTTAAAATTTCTCAATTATTTGTGAGTGAGTAGCTTCAATTTGTTACATTTTTTTTGGGAGAATTGTGATATTTGTACAAAAACCTAGAACATTATTATGTCGTACAAGTTTCTAGTTATTTATTTATTTATTCACATTCAGTTACCAATCACCTTTAGCCATTATGTTAATCTTTCATTTATGATCTCTTCGGTTTCTCATAAAAACAATAGTGCTAAGTGCTAACATCAGGTTGGGTGTTACTCACTCCACTCCATAAAGAACTAAAGTTGTAAACATCCACACGTTCTTCAAACATAGCTTTGAACACTAGTTGTTTTCATAATTAATTTCTAATACCTAATAAGTAGTAGACCTTACGATAAAAGTACATTCACGAAAATATACGAATATGGCTTATACGTAACCAATATAAGTACTACGCTTTCAAAAAAAAAAAAAAAAAAAAATATAAGTACTACTACTTAAGTTGGTATAAGTTGCGAAAGTTCAAATGGTTTGAGTAGGATCATGTTGCGAACTAAAGGATCTGGAATGCAAATTTGAACTATTTTTAAATACATTTACAACGAAACATGTGGAAACAGTTCAATCAAATAAGATTGCTGCAACCTGTGCCAACTACTACTCATGCATAACACGTACGATACGACTAAACTATAGGTTACTCAAGAGATGTCGGGCAACAGAGCTTAATTAGGAACATCGAAGGAACTAAACTAACCGAAAGTCTCCCGGAGAACAGGGCAAGGTGTTGTACTGAATTTCTTGTAGGGCGCTGGGTATGTATGATGGACCTAACCTTTGCTTTCAAAATATATAATCCGAATGCTAACAATTGCTATCAAACAATGTTCCTTTTGGTAGGTGTTAGTCGTGTAGAAAACTAGAAAAGCCAAAGGTTTTGCAATTGGTGGGGATGGAAAAGACGGCATATGGGGTAGTGTGATTGTACATGCATGTGGTCTTTTCAGGATTTGACTATACTGAAATCTCAACAAAAAGAAACAGACACACACTAGAATAACAAAAGTTTGAGAATTGATATCTCCTTTTGTATAGACTTACTGTATACTCTACTACTACTAAAAACGTGCTGAAAGTGAAGTTATAATTACCTCTTACCTACTGTGATGGTAGCATGTAGCTCTCATGTACTCAGGAATGGTGGTGCATATCCTCCGAAGGAAAACATAGCCAATTAGCCATGTCTCCCACCTACAATGGCTAAATATATATTCTCCCTAGCATGTTCGTCCTACCTAGTAGGAACAAACTAGTGCAAAGTTGATTTTGACGAGTTATCATTACATCTATCGATTGCTACCATACACATGAGACTATTGGAAGTTCATCCCAAATGTTAGAGTTTGTAACGTGTTGGTATACGGTGTAGTACACCGATCCTTTACGTATTGTACGTGCCACGCCAGGGGCTTTTCCTGTGCTATATAAACACGCAACCGATACCGGACGAGGGTATCGTTCCAGCCTAAACATTGACATGGTATCAGAGCCACCTCCCTTCGTGACCTAGCTGCCGCATGACCCTGCCGCCGCCGCTGTTGCTGCCGCTGTCATAGCCGCCGCTGTTGCCTACAACTATACACAACCCAAACCCTAAAAAAAACCCGCCGCCGCCCACGACCCAGGTCGCCGCCGCTGCCGTCTGCCAGCCGCCGCCATCCACACAACCAAAACCCTAGATCAACATGAGCTCATCCAATTCCACCGCCGCCGTCATGGCTGCTGCCCTCGGCACCCCCGGCCCAACCTCTCACGCGGAACAACTATCTTCCATGGAAGGCCTTGGTGTTCCCTGCCTTACGCGGAGCTGATGTCTTGGGCTGCTCGACGGTACCGACCATGCGCCGCTCAAAACTCTGGAGTGCAAAGATGCCGACAAGAACAAGATCACGGTGCAAAACCCGGCCTATGGTGCATGGCTCGCACGAGATCAACAGGTGCTTCGGTTCCTGTTGAATTCGTTGTCGCCAGACATACTCTCTCACGTTCTTGATGTAAACTTCACCGCCGATGCATGGAAGACCATCACTACTATGTTTGCTTCTTCCTCCAAGTCTAAGATGCAACATCTTCGGGACAGGCTGAACAACACCAAGAAGCTGTCCATGTTGGCCGATGAGTACTTCACGAAGATGAAGGGATTTGCCTACGAGATGGGTGCTCTCGGCAAGTCTCTTGATGAAGACGAGGTCATCAACTATGTGCTCAATGGCCTCGACAAGGGACACTACAACTCCTTCATCACCTCTGTCCACAGCAACCCGGGCACCTCACTTGATGAGCTGTACGACCAGCTGTACGCGTACGACTTGCGCAATGGCGTGGAGGAGTCCTCTGACTCCTTCTCTTCAACAACAAACATCGCCAAGCACGACCGTGACTACCGCCCGTGTGGGCGCACTCCTCCCACGCGCGGTCGCTCTCCTCCACGTGGCCGCTCTCCTCCGCGTGGTGGTGGTGAAGGTGGCTACCGTGACCATCGCGATGACGATCGTGGCAACTGGCATGATCACCGCTATGATGATGATCGCGGCAACCGCCGCTATGATGACGACCGCAGAAATTGGCGCCGCGATGAAAGGCGTCGTGACGAGCACCGTGATGACCGCCGTGATGACAGGCATCGCGATGACCGCCGTGATGGTGGTGGTGATCGCCCTCGAGGTGGTGGCCGACGGTCTGACCGGGCTCCCTCTCCCTACGTTGACACTGAGTGTCAAATATGCAAGATCGATGGCCACCCTGCTAGTGACAGATGGTGGCGCTACTCGGATGACAAGAAGAAGAATCGTGACCGTGATCGCGATCGTGATGATAAGGGTGCACACCTTGCATCGTATGGCGTTGACACCAACTGGTATACAGACACAGGTGCAACTGATCACATCACCGCTGAGTTGAGCAAGCTCTCTACACATGACAAGTATCAAGGCCAAGACCGTGTGCGCACGGCAGAAGGTACGGGAATGCATATTAGTCATATTGGTCATTCAGTTTTGCGCACCCCTCATAATTCGTTTAAACTCAATAACATATTGCATGTTCCTAGCGCCTCTAAGAATCTGTTATTTGTTCACAAGTTTACTCTTGACAATCACATCTTTATTGAGTTTCATCCCTTCTTCTTTTTGATCAAGGACCAGGAAACACGAAGAATTCTATTTAAAGGCCCATGCTATGGAGGTCTCTACCCTTTGATGCCCATATCTAATGAATCCTCCAAGCATGCTTACTTCACAATAAAGCCGTCTTCATCCACATAGCATCGCCGCTTAGGACATCCCTCTTCTTTTATTGTTCAACAAGTTCTTAGGATAAATAATATAGCTTACACCCCAGAAAGTACTCCATATATATGTGATTCTTGTCAGCTTGCCAAGAGTCATCAGTTGCCATATCCCATCTCCTCAAGTAGGTCCACTGTTCCCTTGGAACAGGTCTTTTATAATGTATGGGGTCCTGCACCTCTTTCTGTTGGGAAACATGCATACTATGTAAGCTTCATCGATGATTACAACAAATTTACTTTGATCTACTTGCTTAAAAAGCGTTCTGATGTTTATCAAGCTTTTCTAATTATCAATAGTATGTTGAGCGTAAATTTGATAGGAAAATTGTTATTATGCAAACTGATTGGGGTGGTGAGTACGAAAAACTCAATGGTTTCTTTCAGAAGATTGGCATTGTTCATCATGTCTCTTGTCCTTATGCACATCAACAAAATGGTTCTGCTGAAAGGAAACATCATCATATAGTAGAAGTTGGTCTTGCACTTCTTGCCAATGCATCGATGCCTCTTAAGTTTTGTGATGAAGCTTTTCTTACCGCCACATTTCTCATAAATATTCTTCCCAGCAAAGTTCTTGATCTTAAAAGTCCCATTGAATGTATTCTTAGTGTTACACCCAATTATGATGCCCTTCGCACTTTTGGTTGTGCTTGTTGGCCTAATCTTCGTCCATACAATAAACGAAAACTTGCCTTTCGTTCTACTCGGTGTGTCTTTATTGGCTATAGTCCACTTCATAAGGGTATCAAGTGTCTTGATGTTTCCACTGGCAGAGTCTATGTTTCTCGAGATGTTGTTTTTGATGAGAATGTTTTCCCTTTGCCTCTCTTCATCCTAATGCCGGTGCCCTCCTAAAGAAAGAAATCCTACTCCTTCCTACATCCTCCACATCCACATCACATGGGGCTGCACAAAATATTGATGATCATATGTCTCCTATTATTCTTGTTCCTAATGTGTTGCAGAATATTGAGCATGCTGAAGAAAACCGCACTGAAAACGGAGCTCCGAGTGCATCAGAAACTGAAGAACTAGAGTCAGAAACGGACGAAAATGGCGCAAGACACGAGGAGGAACATTCCTCTGGTTTGGCAGCTTCGGCGTCGGATCCCGAGGCTGATCCTGGCGCGCCGCCCGGGGGGATTCTCCAGCCCACGACCCTCCTTCCCCGCCCATGTCTCTGCCTGCCACGCGGCAGGCCCGGGCTGGCTCGCCCCGCGTCGATTCTCCGCGGGCGTCCTCTGGCGGGCGCGAAGAGGCGCCGCACACGCACACGCCCACGACACCAACCTCCTCATCGCCCCGCGCTTCATCCTCTAGTGCGGCCGGATCCTCTGCGGACGAGGATGCTACATCATCTGGTGGTGATTGATACGTCTCCAACGTATCGATAATTTCTTATGTTCCATGCTACTTTATTGATGATACCTACATGTTTTATGCACATTATATGTCATATTTATGCATTTTCTGGAACTAACCTATTAACAAGATGCCGAAGAGCCGATTCGTTGTTTCTCGCTGTTTTTGGTTTCGAAATCCTAGTAAGGAAATATTCTCGGAATTGGACGAAATCTTCGCCCGGGGTCCTATTTTTGCACGGAGCTTCCGGAAGACCGAAGAGGGAAGGAAGTGGGGCCACGAGGCGCCGACACCATAGGGCGGCGCGGCCCGGGCCCCGGCCGCGCCGACCTAGGGTGTGGGGCCCTCGTGCGGCCCCCGCGTTGCCCTTCCGCCTACTTAAAGCCGCCGTCGCGAAAACCCCGGTACCGAGAGCCACGATACGGAAAACCTTCCGGAGACGCCGCCGCCGCGAATCCCATCTCGGGGATTCAGGAGATCGCCTCCGGCACCCTGCCGGGAGAGGGGATTCATCTCCCGGAGGACTCTTCATCGCCATGATCGCCTCCGGAGTGATGAGTGAGTAGTTCACCCCTGGACCATGGGTCCATAGCGATAGCTAGATGGTCGTCTTCTCCTTGTTGTGCTTCATTGTTGGATCTTGTGAGCTGCCTAACATGATCAAGATCATCTATCTGTAATATTATATGTTGTGTTTGTCGGGATCCGATGGATAGAGAATACTATGTTATGGTGATTATCAATCTATTGTTTATGTGTTGTTTATGATCTTGCATGCTCTCCGTTATTAGTAGAGGCTCTGGCCAAGTTTGTACTCTTAACTCCAAGAGGGAGTATTTATGCTCGATAGTGGGTTCATGCCTTCATTGACACCTGGGACGGTGGCAGAAAGTTCTAAGGTTGTGATGTGCTCGTTGCCACTAGGGATAAAACATTGATTCTATGTCTAAGGATGTAGTTGTCGATTACATTACGCACCATACTTAATGCAATTGTCCGTTGCTTTGCAACTTAATACCGAATGGGGTTCGGACGATAACCTTGAAGGTGGACTTTTTAGGCATAGATGCAGTTGGATGGCGGTCTATGTACTTTGTCGTAATGCCCAATTAAATCTCACTATATTTATCATATCATGTATATGCATTGTTATGCCCTTCTCTATTTGTCAATTGCCCGACTGTAATTTGTTCACCCAACATGCTTTTATCTTATGGGAGAGACACCTCTAGTGAACTGTGGACCCCGGTCCTATTCTTTACATAGCATACAATCTACTGCAATTGTGTTTTACTTGTTTTCTTTGCAAACATCTTCCACTCGATACGTTTAATCCTTTGTTACAGCAAGCCGGTGAGATTGACAACCTCACCTGTTTCGTTGGGGCAAAGTACTTTGGTTTTGTTGTGCAGATTCCACGTTGGCGCCGGAATCCCTGTTGTTGCGCCGCATCACATTTCGCCACCATCAACCTTCAACGTGCTTCTTGGCTCCTACTGGTTCGATTAAACCTTGGTTTCATACTGAGGGAAACTTGCTTCTATACGCATCATACCTTCCACTTGGGGTTCCCAACGGACGTGTGCATCTACGCGTATCAAGCCAAATTTCTGGCGCCGTTGCCGGGGAGATCAAGACACGCTGCAAGGGGAGTCTCCACTTCTCAATCTCTTTACTTTGTTTTTGTCTTGCTTTATTTTATTTACTACTTTGTTTGCTGCACCTAAACAAAACACACAAAAATTAGTTGCTAGTTTTACTTTATTTACTATTTTGCTCTCTATATCAAAAACACAAAAAAATTAGTTACTCGTCTTTATTTTGTTTGCCTAGTTTACTTTATTGCTACTAAAATGAGTAATCCTGAAATTGAAGTTCGTTCTTTTAAGCAACAAGGTGGAGAAAGTTTTAAGGATGCTTGGTATAGAATTAGTAATGCTCATCATAGGTGCATTAAGAAACACTCCACCACTATCCTTCTTAGGAACTTTTATGTTGGTTTATCTAGTTGGAATAGGTATGTTCTTGATACTCTTTCGGGAGGCAATTTCCTAGGTACTCCCGCTTTAGAAGCTAGTTGCATCATTGAGAGTCTAGTTGGAATACCACCTGTTAATGAAGTTAAAATTGAAATCTCTCTTGAAGATGTTATGAAAAAATTGGAAACCATAGAGAAATTTTTTTCAAGTGTTGAAACTAAATTGGAAATGTTATTTGATAAAACTTATGAACTTGATAAATCCTTAGGAGGAATTGATGAAAGAATTAGTGTCCTAGGAACTTGTGTTGTCCATGATAATCAAACCAATAGGATTGATGAACTTGAAAAAGCTATGGGAACCTTGGGTTCAACATTTTCTTCTCTCAAGTATAATGAGAAAGCTTATATGGGTAAAGAGCAAAAATTCATGTACGCCTCTAAAGTGCCTAAACAAAAGAATTATTATAGGCCTAAAATTTCTAAAACCCCTAGCACCACCATAGAAAATTTAGATAATGGAGCACCTAAAGTACCCTCTGCAACAAGTTGTGTTTGCAAGAAAAATAATGTTGATGCTTCTACTCTTGATGTTACTTGATTTGCACTTTCTGCGCCTAGCTGAAAGGCGTTAAAGAAAAGCGCTTATGGGAGACAACCCATGTTTTTACTACAGCAATTTTTTTTTTTGAGTCTTGGAAGTTGTTTACTACTGTAGCAACCTCTCCTTATCATGTTTTTGTGCCAAGTAAAGTTTCTATGTCAAAGTTGATGTTATATTTGGGATCGCTGCGCAGAAACAGCATTGCTGTCTGTCACGAATCTGGGCACAGTTCTCTGTAGAAAATTCGAAAAAATCTGCCAATTTACGAGCGTGATCCTCAGATATGTACGCAACTTTCATTAGTTTTGAGTTTTTCCATTTGAGCAAGTCTGGTGCCAGCTTTAAATTCGTCTTTACGGACTGTTCTGTTCTTGACAGATTCTGCCTTTTATTTCGCATTGCCTCTTTTGCTATGTTGGATTCATTTCTTTGATCCATTAATGTCCAGTAGCTTTATGCAGTGTCCAGAAGTGTAAAGAATGTTTGTGTCACCTCTGAATGTGTGAATTATTAATTGTGCACTAACCCTCTAATGAGTTTGCTTGAAGTTTGGTGTGAAGGAAGTTTTCAAGGGTCAAGAGAGGAGAATGATATACTATGATCAAGAGGAGTGAAAGCTCTAAGCTTGGGGATGCCCCCGTGGTTCACCCCTGCATATTTTAAGAAGACTCAAGCGTCTAAGCTTGGGGATGCCCAAGGCATCCCCTTCTTCATCGACAACATCATCAGGTTCCTCCCCGAAACTATATTTTTATTCAATCACATCTTGTGTTCTTTACTTGGAGCGTCGGTTTGTTTTTGTTTTTGTTTGAATAAAATGGATCCTAGCATTCACTTTGTGGGAGAGAGACACGCTCCGCTGTTGCATATGGACAAATATGTCCTTAGGCTTTACTCATAATGTTCATGGCGAAGTTTCTTCTTCGTTAAATTGTTATATGGTTGGAATTGGAAAATGCTACATGTAGTAATTCTAAAATGTCTTGGATAATGTGATACTTGGCAATTGTTGTGCTCATGTTTAAGCTCTTGCATCATATGCTTTGCACCCATTAATGAAGAAATACATAGAGCTTGCTAAAATTTGATTTGCATATTTGGTCTCTCTAAGGTCTAGATAATATCTAGTATTGAGTTTTGAACAACAAGGAAGACGGTGTAGAGTCTTATAATGTTTACAATATGTCTTTTATGTGAGTTTTGCTGCACCGGTTCATCCTTGAGTTTGCTTCAAATAACCTTGCTAGCCTAAACCTTGTATCGAGAGGGAATACTTCTCATGCATCCAAAATCCTTGAGCCAACTACTATGCCATTTGTGTCCACCATATCTACCTACTACATGGTATTTCTCCGCCATTCCAAAGTAAATTGCTTGAGTGCTACCTTTAAAATTCCATCATTCACCTTTGCAATATATAGCTCATGGGACAAAATAGCCTTAAAAACTATCGTAGTATTGAATATGTACTTATGCACTTTATCTTTTATTAAGTTGCTTGTTGTGCGATAACCATGCTTCAGGGAACGCCATCAACTATTGTTGAATATCATGTGAGTTGCTATGCATGTCCGTCTTGTACGAAGGATCTATCATTTTAGTGGTTGGAGCGTGCAAAATTGTTAGAGAAGAACATTGGGCCGCTAACTAAAGCCATGAATCATGGTTGAAGTTTCAGTTTTGGACATATATCCTCAATCTCATATGAGAATAATAATCATTGCTACATGCTTATGCATTTAAGAGGAGTCCATTATCTGTTGTCCATGTTGTCCCGGTATGGATGTCTAAGTTGAGAATAATCAAAAGCGAGAAATCCTAAATGCGAGTATTCTCCTTAGACCTTTGTACAGGCGGCATGGAGGTACCCCTTTGTGACACTTGGTTGAAACATGGCATGCAAAGATCCGGTAGTCCAAGATAAGTAGGACGAGGTGCGGACACTATTAGTATACTATGCATGAGGCTTGCAACTTGTAAGATATAATTTACATAACTCATATGCTTTATTACTACCGTTGACAAAATTGTTTCATGTTTTCAAAATAAAAGCTCTAGCACAAATACAGCAATCGATGCTTTCCTCTTTGAAGGACCTTTCTTTTACTTTTATGTTGAGTCGGTTTACCTATCTCCCTCCACCTTAAGAAGCAAACACTTGTGTGAACTGTGCATTGATTCCTACATACTTGCATATTGCACTTGTTATATTACTTTATGTTGACAATATCCATGAGATATACATGTTATAAGTTGAAAGCAACCGCTGAAACTTAATCTTCCTATGTGTTGCTTCAACACCTTTACTTTGATTTATTGCTTTATGAGTTAACTCTTATGCAAGACTTATTGATGCTTGTCTTGAAGTACTATTTATGAAAAGTCTTTGTCATATGATTCACTTGTTTACTCATGTCATTACCTTTGTTTTGATCGCTGCATTCATTACATATGTTTACAAATAATATGATCAAGATTATGATGGCATGTCACTTCAGAAATTATCTTTGTTATCGTTTTACCTGCTCGGGACGAGCAGAACTAAGCTTGGGGATGCTGATACGTCTCCAACGTATCGATAATTTCTTATGTTCCATGCTACTTTATTGATGATACCTACATGTTTTATGCACATTATATGTCATATTTATGCATTTTCCGGAACTAACCTATTAACAAGATGCCGAAGAGCCGATTCTTGTTTTTCGCTGTTTTTGGTTTCGGAAATCCTAGTAAGGAAATATTCTCGGAATTGGACGAAATCTTCGCCCGGGGTCCTATTTTTGCACGGAGCTTCCAGAAGACCGAAGAGGGAAGGAAGTGGGGCCACGAGGCGCCGACACCATAGGGCGGCGCGGCCCAGGCCCTGGCCGCGCCGACCTAGGGTGTGGGGCCCTTGATACGTCTCCAACGTATCGATAATTTCTTATGTTCCATGCTACTTTATTGATGATACCTACATGTTTTATGCACATTATATGTCATATTTATGCATTTTCCGGAACTAACCTATTAACAAGATGCCGAAGAGCCGATTCTTTGTTTTCTGCTGTTTTTGGTTTCAGAAATCCTAGTAAAGAAATATTCTCGGAATTGGACGAAACTTTCGCCCGGGGTCCTATTTTTGCACGAAGCTTCCGGAAGACCGAAGAGATAATGAAGTGGGGCCACGAGGCGGCCGGAAGGGTGGCCGGCGCGGCCCGGGCCCTGGCCGCGCCGACCTACCCCCGGGCCCCTCGTGTGGCCCCCGCGTTGACCCTCCGCCTACTTAAAGCTTCCGTCGCGAAACCCCCGATACCGAGAGCCACGATACGGAAAACCTTACGGAGACGCCGCCGCCGCGAATCCCATCTCGGGGGATTCCGGAGATCGCCCCGGCACCCTGCCGGAGAGGGGATTCATCTCCCGGAGGACTCTACACCGCCATGGTCGCCTCCGGAGTGATGAGTGAGTAGTCCACCCCTGGACCATGGGTCCATAGCGGTAGCTAGATGGTCGTCTTCTCCTTGTTGTGCTTCATTGTTGGATCTTGTGAGCTGCCTAACATGATCAAGATCATCTATCCGTAATACTATATGTTGTGTTTGTCGGGATCCGATGGATAGAGAGTACTATGATTATGGTGATTATCAATCTATTGTTTATGTGTTGTTCATGATCTTGCATGCTCTCCGTTATTAGTAGAGGCTCTGGCCAAGTTTTTACTCTTAACTCCAAGAGGGAGTATTTATGCTCGATAGTGGGTTCATGCCTCCATTGAATGCGGGACGATGACGGAAAGTTCTAAGGTTGTGGATGTCTTGTTGCCACTAGGGATAAAACATTGATGCTATGTCTAAGGATGTAGTTGTTGATTACATTACGCACCATACTTAATGCAATTGTCTGTTGCTTTGCAACTTAATACTGGAGGGGGTTCGGATGATAATCTGAAGGTGGACTTTTTAGGCATAGATGCAGTTGGATGGCGGTCTATGTACTTTGTCGTAATGCCCAATTAAATCTCACTATATTTATCATATCATGTATATGCATTGTTATGCCTTTCTCTATTTGTCAATTGCCCGACTGTAATTTGTTCACCCAACATGCTTTATCTTATGGGAGAGACACCTCTAGTGAACTGTGGACCCCGGTCCTATTCTTTACATAGCATACAATCTACTTGTTTTACTGTTTTCTTTGCAAACATTTTCCACTCGATACGCTTAATCCTTTGTTACAGCAAGCCGGTGAGATTGACAACCTCACTGTTTCGTTGGGACAAAGTACTTGGGTTGTGTTGTGCAGGTTCCGCGTTGGCGCCGGAATCCCCGGTGTTGCGCCGCATCACATTTCGCGACCATCAACCTTCAACGTGCTTCTTGGCTCCTACTGGTTCGATTAAACCTTGGTTTCTTTCTGAGGGAAAACTTGCTACTGTGCGCATCATACCTTCCTCTTGGGGTTCCCAACGAACGTGTGAGTTACACGCCATCAGCCCTCGTGTGGCCCCCCGCGTTGCCCTTCCGCCTACTTAAAGCCGCCGTCGCGAAAACCCCAGTACCGAGAGCCACGATACGGAAAACCTTCCAGAGACGCCGCCGCCGCGAATCCCATCTCGGGGGATTCAGGAGATCGCCTCCGGCACCCTGCCGGAGAGGGGATTCATCTCCCGGAGGACTCTTCATCGCCATGATCGCCTCCGGAGTGATGAGTGAGTAGTTCACCCCTGGACCATGGGTCCATAGCGATAGCTAGATGGTCGTCTTCTCCTTGTTGTGCTTCATTGTTGGATCTTGTGAGCTGCCTAACATGATCAAGATCATCTATCACGTAATATTATATGTTGTGTTTGTCGGGATCCGATGGATAGAGAATACTATGTTATGGTGATTATCAATCTATTGTTTATGTGTTGTTTATGATCTTGCATGCTCTCCGTTATTAGTAGAGGCTCGGCCAAGTTTGTACTCTTAACTCCAAGAGGGAGTATTTATGCTCGATAGTGGGTTCATGCCTTCATTGACACTCAGGACGGTGACGGAAAGTTCTAAGGTTGTGATGTCGTTGTTGCCACTAGGGATAAAACATTGATTCTATGTCTAAGGATGTAGTTGTCGATTACATTACGCACCATACTTAATGCAATTGTACTGTTGCTTTGCAACTTAATACTGAATGGGGTTCGGACGATAACTCTGAAGGTGGACTTTTTAGGCATAGATGCAGTTGGATGGCGGTCTATGTACTTTGTCGTAATGCCCAATTAAATCTCACTATATTTATCATATCATGTATATGCATTGTTATGCCCTTCTCTATTTGTCAATTGCCCGACTGTAATTTGTTCACCCAACATGCTTTTATCTTATGGGAGAGACACCTCTAGTGAACTGTGGACCCCGGTCCTATTCTTTACATAGCATACAATTTACTGCAATTGTGTTTTACTGTTTTCTTTGCAAATATCTTCCACTCGATACGTTTAATCCTTTGTTACAGCAAGCCGGTGAGATTGACAACCTCACTGTTTCGTTGGGGCAAAGTACTTTGGTTTTGTTGTGCGAGATTCCACGTTGGCGCCGGAATCCCTGTTGTTGCGCCGCATCACATTTCGCCACCATCAACCTTCAACGTGCTTCTTGGCTCCTACTGGTTCGATTAAACCTTGGTTTCATACTGAGGGAAACTTGCTTCTATACGCATCATACCTTCCACTTGGGGTTCCCAACGGACGTGTGCATCTACGCGTATCAGTGATGCTGATACGGCAATGTCGTCTCCTCCTACACAATCTGCACCACCACCGTCACCTCCTTGCACTCGTCTACAACAATGTATAAAGAAACCAAAGATATATACTGATGGTACAGTCAGTTATGTCATGCTTTCTTCTACAGGTGAACCTTGTACTTTGACTGAGGCTCTTGATGACTCAAATTGGAGAAAAGCGATGGAAGACGAGTTTGATGCTTTGATGATCAACAAAACATGGCACCTTGTTCCTCCAAGCTCCAAGAGAAATTTGATTGACTGCAAGTGGATCTATCGCATCAAAAGGAGAGCAGATGGGACAGTTGACAGATACAAAGCAAGATTAGTAGCAAAATGATTAACAAAGGTATGACATTGATTATGAGGACACTTTCAGCCCAGTGGTTAAAATTGCTACCATTAGAACTGTTTTGGCTATTTTTGTTTTCCGAGGATGGAGTCAAAGGCAGCTAGATATCAAGAACGCGTTTCTTCATGGTATTCTTGAAGAGGAGGTCTACATGAAACAACCTCCAGGATTTGAAGATCCTCGCGCTCCGCATTATATTTGCAAACTTGACAAAGCCTTGTATGGGTTGAAACAAGCTCCTCGTGCCTGGTGTTCCAGGTTGAGTTCTGAACTGTGCAGTCTTGGTTTTACACCATCCAGAGCTGACACCTCACTATTCTCTACACCAAGTTAGGTATCACCATATTTGTGCTAATTTATGTTGATGATATCATAGTTACAAGCTCCTCTGATGATGTTATTTCTGTTCTTCTTCAGAGTCTCGATGAGAATTTTGCTATTAATGATTTAGGTGATTTACACTATTTTCTTGGCATTGAGGTAAAGAAGACACATAATAGTTTGTTGTTAACACAGGAAAAATATGCAACAGACATTCTTACTAAAGTTGGCATGTTTACATGTAAACCGGCCCCTACACCATTGTCATCATCTGGGCAATTATCTACTAGAGTTGGTACACCTTTTGGCTCTGAAGATTCATCTCAGTACATGAGCATAGTTGGAGCTTTACAGCTGACTTTGACACGGTCAGACTTATCCTTTTCTGTCAACAAAGTATGCCAGTATCTTCATGCTTCAACTACAGAATATTGGTCAGCTGCGAAAAGAATTCTTAGATATGTGAAGGATACATTGAAACTTGGAATAACTTTTACAACATCCTCATCCACACTTCTTAGTGCTTTTTCAGATGCAAATTGGGCAGGTTGCCTTGATGATCGACGCTTCACAGGTGGTTTTGCTATATTTGTTGGACCTAACTTGGTCTCCTGGAGTGCCAGAAAACAAGATACAGTGTCTCGGTCTAATACTGAGGCTGAATATAAATCTCTTGCCAATGCTACAGCTGAGTTAATTTGGGTAGAAGCTCTTCTTGCAGAAGTTAGAGTAAAATTGAAGCAATAACCAAGTCTTTGGTGTGACAATTTAGGTGCTACCTATTTGTTGGTTAATCCAGTATTTCATGCTCGTACCAAGCACATAAAAATTGACTTTCACTTTGTTAGAGAAAGAGTTGCAAAGAATCAGCTAGCCATTCGTTTTGTTTCTAGCAAGAATCAAGTTGCAGATGGCTTTACAAAGGCTCTTCCAGTTAAGAAGCTAGATGAATTCAAGCGTAATCTCAACCTCTCCAAGGTTTAGATTAAGGGGGGATGTTAGAGTTTGTAACATGTTGGTATACGGTGTAGTACACCGATCCTTTACGTAGTGCTATATAAACACGCAACTGATACCGGACGAGGGTATCGTTCCAGCCTAAATATTGACACCAAACACTTATGTTTCTCTACAATTTCGGCGAAGGTTCATACCTCAAAAAACAGTTATAACACCAAGCATATCGCATGGGCTTGCAACAAAATGTTATGGTGCAAGTCAGCCATAATATATTTAGAACGTTTATACATGTTTGTGTTGGCTTTCTTTTAAAAACAATAGTATTAAGATTTAAGAGTGAATTATAGCTTTTACCCTATAATTTCACAGTTTTGATATTAGTTACCCTATTAACAACCTTTTGTCCTAATTACCCCATTTAGCAAAAAAGTTTTTGCCAATTTTTACCTTTCTCCTAAAGATTTTAGAGCGTGGGTCGTTAGGTTAACCTAGAGACTGGAGTGACACATATGGTCTTGGGTTTTTTCACACTCCAGACCAAATCTTTGTTTGTTTATCCTAGAATGAGTGAGCCGGTTTTCCTTTCGCACGCGACACACTTGACCCACTGGATGCAGCACTTGGTAAAGCCACACCATTGCAGGAGATGGGCCGATAGATGCTCCGACCCCTTCAAGGCTTCAACCCCCTCACTCTCACCCAGTATCATGCTTGCGCGCGCCACGATGACCTGGTTTAACCACCGAGAGAAGCAGGTGCGCAAGCAGCATCGTCGATGACCAGGCTTAAGCGGCAAGCAGCGGCAAGCAGCGGCGAGTGCTCAGGCATTGGCGGCGCTACTACTAGTGACTTGATGCATAGTGTAGCTGTGCACTTTTGTGTTTGTTTTGTTTCTAAGCACCAATGGATGATTTGTGAGCGTTGATGGAGTATATGTGATGTTATGAATGAACTTGATCAAAATTTCATATTCCATGATGTGTTGTGTTGACCATCAGAATAAAACCATGCCTCTATTTAGTCACGCTGAGAAAAGCCGCTAGGAAATCTCACGAGGAGATATACTGCTGACATGGCATGTCCCTTGTCTCGATGGTTGGAACCCACCGGTCATAATGCTCATAACATTTTACAAGGGGTAGAGATGGCCAATCATTTGCTAAACGTGATAATTATGATAAAAATTTATTAAATAAAGTAATTGGTGCCGGAAATGTCAACTAAGTGGTAAAACCTAGAATTTACTCTAGTACTAAAGGCATGCTAGATGACTAGAGGTAGCATACCCACAACGCAAGAGCAAAAGCATTTGCCAACTTATATAAGGCACCAAATGTTGAGATGATGGAGTTGCAACAAGGGTATACAAAATTCGACTATAGGAAAATAAAAAATTTAACTGTTCAGATAGAGTGAAGGTTAGGGAACTCCCTATTGGAGGGGGGGGGGGCAACAAACAGGGAGTGGAAGGATACTTTTGCCTGATTTACATGTCCTATCTGCCACTTTTACAGCCTTCTGAAGGGTTTATGGACATCATAGACGTAATTAAGGTGTAATCCTGCTATATATCACATCTAAAACTTTTTGATACTGTATAGTTTTTGCTAACTTAGACGATCACACATTTGCCACTTTTATATCCGTTATGTGTGTCTACGCCATCATGGGTGCCCATAGGGTTTAACCCTATGGATATGTCTCTGCATAAGTTACTCTCTCGTAGTATATTACTTTAGGTATATGGTTGGAAGTTATGCACTTAGTGTGTGCATGTGTTTGATTTATATATTGGTTGCAATAACAACTTATATGATGGGACATAGGTAGTAGTAAGTAGGCGCAAGATAGAAATTGAGAAAAAAAACCTTAAATTTGGAAACTTAGGTTAGAAACAAAATCATAGTGAAGATAGTCAAATAAAAATCGTTCTCGAAATAGGCTTTCATCCCGCTTTATAAATAAAGCAACCAAACCATACAACCATTCGGAAAAAGTAAAATGTTGGGGCAACAATATAGACATACCCAACAAGAAAGTAAAGTGATACAAAGGCGGAATGACGAGGCATGGAGACCCGCAGCCGAGGCTCCCTCCGAAGTAGTCCCACCATGCAACAAGCACCACTGGTCGCTAAATATCAAGGCACCACCTTCAAGAAGAAAAGCGACGTCGACACGATGCTAGTGCCCTGACCAATGAACTGATCCTAGGGTTTCCCACGATAATCATAGGGGAGTATAGATAGGTCATCGAGCACCCTACGCGTAGGAAGGTGACACCCGCGGGTGCCGCCGCGCAGGCGCCGGACATGTCGGCAAGGATTTCTCCTGAACCCCATCATGCTACCACCCCAAACGACTGTGGCCCAAGAGACCCCAAGGTCACACATGTAAGTGGGGAAAATACGGTAGCAACTGGGCGACAAGCAAGATAGGGGTTGCATCCCATAGAGCCCAGGCCCACAGGCCCGTAAAGCAGCCACCAGATCCTGGTCCACCTGGCCCAGATCTAGCCCGCAAGCCCACCGCAGACGCCACCACCACCAGGCCGGATCCCGATCCCCGCGTAACTACCATCCACCATGCACAACCGTAGACCCCGCGGCCAACCACTGGCCGCCCGACGGTCAACGCCTCACTGCCATTCTTGCCACCTACCAGCGTGCACTGATGTTGCGCAGATTGCACACTGATGTCTACGGGTGCTTCTATTCTTGTAGACAGTGTTGGGCCTCCAAGAGCAGAGGTTTGTAGAACAGCAGCAAGTTTCCCTTAAGTGGATTACCCAAGGTTTATCGAACTCAGGGAGGAAGAGGTCAAAGATATCCCTCTCATGCAACCCTGCAACCACAAAGAAAGAAGTCTCTTGTGTCCCCAACACACCTAATAGGTGTACTAGTTCGGCGAAGAGATAGTGAAATACAAGTGGTATGAATGAATATGAGCAGTAGTACGGCGCCAGAAAATAGCTTACTGGCATGCAGTTGATGGTAGTAATATTGCAGGAAGTAAACAAGCAGTAGTAACTCAGCAGTAGTAACGCAATAAAACAGTAACAAGCAGCGATAGCAGTATTTAGGAACAAGGCCTAGGGATTAGACTTTCACTAGTGGACACTCTCAACATTGATCACATAACAGAATAGATGAATGCATACTCTACACTCTCTTGTTGGATGATGAACACATTGCGTAGGATTACACGAACCCTCAATGCCGGAGTTAACAAGCTCCACAATTCAATGTTCATATTTAAATAACCTTAGAGTGCATGAAAGATCGACACGACTAAACCAAGTACTAACATAGCATGCACACTCGTCACCTTCATGCTTATGTAGGAGGAATAATACACATCAATACTATCATAGCAATAGTTAACTTCGCAATCTACAAGAGATCATGATCATAGCATAAACCAAGTACTAACACGGATGCACACACTGTCACCATTACATCGTGCAGGAGGAATAAAACTACTTTAATAACATTGCTAGAGTAGCACATAGATAAATTGTGATACAAAACACATTGCAATCATAAAGAGATATAAATAAGCACTTCACTATGCCATTCATAATAGTGAATAAGTATTCTATGAAATATAGCCTAAGAGACCCACACGGTGCACACACTCGTCACCTTTACACACGTGGGACAAGGAGTCTCCGGAGATCACATAAGTAAAACTCACTTGACTAGCACAATGACATCTAGATTACAAGCATCATCATATGAATCTCAATCATGTAAGGCAGCTCATGAGATTATTGTATTGAAGTACATAGGAGAGAGATGAACCACATAGCTACCGGTACAACCCCGAGCCTCGATGGAGAACTACTCCCTCCTCATGGGAGCAGCAGCGGTGATGAAGATGGCGGTGGAGATGGCAGCGGTGTCGATGGAGAAGCCTTCCGGGGGCACTTCCCCGTCCGGCAGGGTGCCGGAACAGAGACTCCTGTCCCCGGATCTTGGCTTCGCGATGGCGGCGGCTCCGGAAGGTTTCGCGTACCGTGGCTTCCTCCGTAAGGGTTTTCGATGCGGGGGCTTTATATAGGCGAAAGGGCAGCGTCGGAAGGTCGAAGGGGCGACGACACCATAGGCCGGCGCGGCCAGGGGCCCGGACCGCGCCACCCTATCATCCGGGGCCCACGGGGCCCTCCTCCGCGGCTCTCGGGTGTTCCGGATGCTTCCGGGCAAAATAGGAACCCGGGCGTTGATTTCGTCCAATTCCGAGAATATTTCGTTACTAGGATTTCGAAACCAAAAACAGCAGAAAACGAGAACCGGCACTTCGGCATCTTGTTAATAGGTTAGTTCCAGAAAATGCACGAATATGACATATAATGTGCATAAAACATGTAGGTATCATCAATAAAGTAGCATGAAACATAAGAAATTATCGATACGTTGGAGACGTATCAGCATCCCCAAGATTAGTTCTGCTCGTCCCGAGCAGGTAAAACGATAACAAAGATAATTTCTGAAGTGACATGCCATCATAATCTTGATCATACTATTTGTAAACATATGTAATGAATGCAGCGATCAAAACAATGGTAATGACATGAGTAAACAACTGAATCATAAAGCAAAGACTTTTCATGAATAGTACTTCAAGACAAGCATCAATAAGTCTTGCATAAAAGTTAACACATAAGCAATAAATTCTTAGTAGAAAGCTTTGAAACAACACAAAGGAAGATATAAGTTTCAGCGGTTGCTTTCAACTTTAACATGTATATCTCATGGATAATTGTCAATACAAAGTAATATAATAAGTGCAATAGGTAAACATGTAAGAATCAATGTGCACAATTTACACAAGTGTTTGCTTCTAAGATAGAAAGAATAGGTAAACTGACTCAACAATAAAGTAAAAGAATGGCCCTTCAAAGAGGAAAGCATCGATTGCTATATTTGTGCTAGAGCTTTGATTTTGAAAACATATAGAGAGCATAAAAGTAAAGTTTTGAGAGGTGTTTGTTGTTGTCAACGAATGGTAGTGGGCACTCTAACCCCCTTGCCAGACAAACCTTCAAAGAGCGGCTCCCATTTTATTTTATTTTTGGGTGACACTCCTTCCAACCTTTGCTTTCACAAACCATGGCTAACCGAATCCTCGGGTGCCTGCCAACAATCTCATACCATGAAGGAGTGCCTTTTTATTTTAGTTTTATTATGATGACATGATACGTCTCCAACGTATCGATAATTTCTTATGTTCCATGCTACTTTATTGATGATACCTACATGTTTTATGCACATTATATGTCATATTTATGCATTTTCTGGAACTAACCTATTAACAAGATGCCGAAGAGCCAGCTTGTTGTTTTCTCGCTGTTTTTGGTTTCAGTAAATCCTAGTAAAGAAATATTCTCGGAATTGGACGAAACTTTCGCCCGGGGTCCTATTTTTGCACGAAGCTTCCGGAAGACCGAAGACCTAACGAAGTGGGGCCACGAGGCGGCCGGAGGGAGGCCGGCGCGGCCCGAGCCCCGGCCGCGCCGACCTACCTCCTGGGCCCCTCGTGTGGCCCCCGCGTTGACCCTCCGCCTACTTAAAGCTTCCGTCGCGAAACCCCCGCACCGAGAGCCACGATACGGAAAACCTTCCGTAAACGCCGCCGCCGCGAATCCCATCTCGGGGGATTCAGGAGATCGCCTCCGGCACCCTCGCCGGAGAGGGGATTCATCTCCCGGAGGACTCTACACCGCCATGGTCGCCTCCGGAGTGATGAGTGAGTAGTTCACCCCTGGACCATGGGTCCATAGCAAGTAGCTAGATGGTCGTCTTCTCCTTGTTGTGCTTCATTGTTGGATCTTGTGAGCTGCCTAACATGATCAAGATCATCTATCTGTAATACTATATGTTGTGTTTGTCGGGATCCGATGGATAGAGAGTACTATGATTATGGTGATTATCAATCTATTGTTTATGTGTTGTTTATGATCTTGCATGCTCTCCGTATTAGTAGAGGCTCTGGCCAAGTTTTTGCTCTTAACTCCAAGAGGGGGTATTTATGCTCGATAGTGGGTTCATGCCTTCATCGAATCTGGGATCGTGACAGTAGGTTCTAAGGTTGTGATGTGCTGTTGCCACTAGGGATAAAACATTGATGCTATGTCTAAGGATGTAGTTGTTGATTACATTACGCACCATACTTAATGCAATTGTCTGTTGCTTAGCAACTTAATACCGAATGGGGTTCGGACGATAACCTCGAAGGTGGACTTTTTAGGCATAGATGCAGTTGGATGGCGGTCTATGTACTTTGTCGTAATGCCCAATTAAATCTCACTATATTTATCATATCATGTATATGCATTGTTATGCCTTTCTCTATTTGTCAATTGCCCGACCGTAATTTGTTCACCCAACATGCTTTATCTTATGGGAGAGACACCTCTAGTGAACTGTGGACCCCGGTCCTATTCTTTACATAGCATACAATCTACTCGCAATTGTGTTTATTGTTTTCTTTGCAAACATCTTCCACTCGATACGTTTAATCCTTTGTTACAGACAAGCCGGTGAGATTGACAACCTCACTCGTTTCGTTGGGGCAAAGTACTTTGGTTGTGTTGTGCGGGTTCCGCGTTGGCGCCGGAATCCCCGGTGTTGCGCCGCATCACATTTCGCGACCATCAACCTTCAACGTGCTTCTTGGCTCCTACTCGGTTCGATTAAACCTTGGTTTCTTTCCGAGGGAAAACTTGCTACCGTGCGCATCATACCTTCCTCTTGGGGTTCCCAACGAACGTGTGAGTTACACGCCATCAAGCTCTTCTTCTCGGCGCCGTTGCCGGGGAGATCAAGACACGCTCGCAAGGGGAGTCTCCACTTCTCAATCTCTTTACTTTGTTTTTGTCTTGCTTTATTTTATTTACTACTTTGTTTGCTGCACTAAATCAAAATACAAAAAAAATTAGTTGCTAGTTTTACTTTATTTACTGTTTTGCTTTCTATATCAAAAACACAAAAAATTAGTTACTCGCATTTACTTTATCTAGTTTGTTTTATTGCTACTAAAATGAGTAATCCTGAAGTTGAAGTTCGTTCTTTTAAGCAACAAGGTGGAGAAAGTTTTAAAGATGCTTGGTATAGAATTAGTAATGCTCATCAAAGGTGCATTAAGAAACACTCCACCACTATCCTTCTTAGGAACTTTTATGTTGGTTTATCTAGTTGGAATAGATATGTTCTTGATACTCTTTCGGGAGGTAATTTCCTAGGTACTCCCGCTTTAGAAGCTAGTTGCATCATTGAGAGTCTAGTTGGAATACCACCTGTTAATGAATTTAAAATTGAAATCTCTCTTGAAGATGTTATGAAAAAATTGGAAACCATAGAGAAAATTTTTCCAAGTATTGAAACTAAATTGGGAATGTTATTTGACAAAACTTATGAACTTGATAAATCCTTAGGAGGAATTGATGAAAGAATTAGTGTCCTAGGAACTTGTGTTGTCCATGATAATCAAACCAATAGGATTGATGAACTTGAAAAAGCTATGGGAACCTTGGGTTCAACCTTTTCTTCTCTTAAGTATAATGAGAAAGCTTATGTGGGTAAAGAGCAAAAATTCATGTACGCCGCTAAAGTGCCTAAACAAAAGAATTATTATAGGCCTAAAATTTCTAAAACCCCTAGCACCACCATAGAGAATTTAGATAATGGAGCACCTAAAGTACCCTCTGCAACAAGTTGTGTTTGCATGAAAAATAATAATGTTGATGCTTCTACTCTCGATGTTACTTGATTTGCACTTTCTGCGCCTAGCTGAAAGGCGTTAAAGAAAAGCGCTTATGGGAGACAACCCATGTTTTTACCTACAGCAATTTTTTGTTTTGTTGAGTCTTGGAAGTTGTTTACTACTGTAGCAACCTCTCCTTATCATGTTTTTGTGCCAAGTAAAGTTTCTATGTCAAAGTTGATGTTATATTTGGGATCGCTGCGCAGAAACAGCATTGCTGTCTGTCACGAATCTGGGCACAGTTCTCTGTAGAAAATTCGAAAAAATCTGCCAATTTACGAGCGTGATCCTCAGATATGTACGCAACTTTCATTAGTTTTGAGTTTTTCCATTTGAGCAAGTCTGGTGCCATCTCTAAATTCGTCTTTACGGACTGTTCTGTTTTTGACAGATTCTGCCTTTTATTTCGCATTGCCTCTTTTGCTGTGTTGGATTTATTTCTTTGATCCACTAATGTCCAGTAGCATTATGCAATGTCCAGAAGTGAAAATAATGATTGTGTCACCTCTGAATGTGTGAATTATTAATCATGCACTAACCCTCTAATGAGTTTGCTTGAAGTTTGGTGTGAAGGAAGTTTTCAAGGGTCAAGAGAGGAGAATGATATACTATGATCAAGAGGAGTGAAAGCTCTAAGCTTGGGGATGCCCCCTGGTTCACCCCTGCATATTCTAAGAAGACTCAAGCGTCTAAGCTTGGGGATGCCCAAGGCATCCCCTTCTTCATCGACAACATCATCGAGTTCCTCCCCCGAAACTATATTTTTATTCAGTCACATCTTGTGTTCTTTACTTGGAGCGTTGGTTTGTTTTTGTTTTTGTTTTTGTTTGAATAAGATGGATCCTAGCATTCACTTTGTGGGAGAGAGACACGC